>NW_026731559.1:230000-305468 GCF_028476545.2 Physella acuta
ATTATGACCCTTAGATGGTTACACCTTTTATGTGTTACAATAGCCTTTACTGTTGTTTATATATATTTATGCTAGGTGGCTTGTAATCGCAGAGGCATAGCGACCCTTCCCGGCGCCCGGGGACAAACTTTCAATTTGGTGCCCCCCCCCCCCCCCCCTCGGGATTTGCACCCCCTCCCTCAAACTTTCGATTTACACCCCTACCCCGCTTAAGCTATTTATAATACAACAATGCAGCTAAAATGACATTTTAATTTGTTTATTCGACGCATTTTGGCGCCCGGGGACATATGTACCCCCCCCCCCCGCCCCCTCGCTACGTCTCTGTGTAATCGAAAAAAAACTTTACACACATTATAAATGCATTCGTTCGTTTATATAGAAATGTTAGCGTTATTTTTTATGTCCCTATATATTTATTGATGTATGTGTGTGTATGTCAAATAACTCTTATGCAGCAAAGTGGCCGATACGTTTCTGTTTTAATAAGATTTACAAATAGGGTAATACAACGCTTTTATAGATACATGAATGAACAGCTGTAATTTAAACTTGGTAGGGGCATGCTGTTTTAGGATTTGTCTACATGTGCTCGCTCACAGCTTTACGTACTTAATTAATCCATATTCTGCTAGCGTCCCACTTATGGGACGCTTGTAAAAAAAATTGCTAAAATTTATTAAAAACTAGTTAAAACACAAATTATGTTTCATTGTATTTGAAAATGGCTAGACTATTGAATTTGTGTGTGTTTTGTGAAAAAAATTAATTTAGAAAAATTTTAAAGTGCCGGATTCGCAGGACTTGTCAAAATGGCGGAAAAAAGAAAACATGCGCACAGGAAAATGCATATCTTCTAAAATATTAACATTTTAAGTGCAAAATACATTTGAAACTTGTAGCAGTACCATATTTCTATCTGATAAAAATTTAAGAGTAACAATTTTTTTTACTACTTCGTTATATCAAGTGTACAACAAGCGTCCCATAAGTGGGGCGCTAGCAACGAATGGCCCCATGTAGTTTGTTACACAAACGTCACATTTATTGGTCTCTAGCGAGAAACACAGATGCAAATGTTTATGTTAAATGGTTATTTATGGTTAAACAATTGTTGACTTTGTTAACTGTTGACTTTGGGGTGTTAAGTGGTATTTATAGATATTTAATTATGGCATTGAGCTATATTTTCTTATATATTATTGTATTAAAAAATTGCAAATATTGAAAAACTTACATTTTATTTTTAAGTTTTCAGAATTACACTTACCTAAGTATTTAATACCATTGAATATAAACTAATTTAGTATTGCTTAAATTTACTAGCGCGTGATATTAAAATTATAAAAAACCAGAATAATAACAATGGCCACGATTTAGGTGAAATGATTCAGTCATGGGGGTTGGTTAATAACAGATGGAAAGACTCTTCATATAAGAGAGCTTAAGCTACATATAGCAGAAATGTGAATTAGCTGTGTACTGTTGTCATGCCCCAATAATATTCCCCTCCAAAGGTTCCCGATACCAGTTTTACTTTGTTAACTTTTTAAGGAGATTCCTGGTGTTATATTGGGAGCTGTTCGAATAATGAGGTGGATACATGGATGAGAGCCATGAACACTCAATACAAGCCCCCAGAGACGGATCCGTGCCGTAGAAATAAGATGTCTGATGTCCTAATGTACACCTGTGATGGGGGGGGGGGGGAATAGCGAGGGTAACAAAAGAGAAGATGGCTGGATGACATCTGGGACTAGACCGGATCGTCTTTTGCAAATTCACTGAGGTCAGAGTTTCTTTCAGGCATCATTTCGGAGGAGGGGGGGGGGGGAGTGGCTCTGCGCCCAGAACGAAATGGAATTTATATACAATACATACTTTTACAAATGTCCACCCTTCCCCTGAAATTTAAGTCCCCATCCCTGAAAATTTCAAGTACGCTCCCCAAAAAATCAATTATTTATATTTAATTATATTACAGTTTCGGTGAATAATAACAATATTTGTGATCATGTGTGTATAATTAGATGTACTAGTCACAGCTTTACTTATTTCCAAGTGTTATTCACTTTGATGGATGCTAGATTGAAAGAAAACTAGACTTTTGAACATAATTTCTGCATTTTAGACCATGGTATGGCTAATCCAATTGATCATTATCAGTATTTTTAGCTGTCCTAAACAATGTAATCATTGGTCTAACAATACAAAATCAGTATACAGCTTAATTTTTGCGTGATTAGCCATATTTCGTGATAAATGATTTTATTTTTCAATAAATGTACATGGGGCCGTTCGTTACTAGCGTCCCATTTATGGGACGTTTTTAAAAAAATTCGATATTTAAAAAAGTATTGATTTAAAAAAAAATCTATAGTCATTCTTTCATTCAGTGCCCAAAAGCTAAACCATATCAAAAAATTATAAAAATTTGAGACCTTGGGATAATATGGGTTAAATCAACTATAAATACACACAATATTAAATGGAAAACATTACAGCGTTACGAAGGCTTACCTAAACTACTCGACTCGATTTACCTAACTCTAGTATGTAGGTTTGCCCGATAGTCCGCTTAACTCGAATGGATGCGTTACTGAAGTTTTTAAAGGCAATGGAAATTGATAAAAATTTAGATCACACGCTATTGATTTTGTATGTCGAGATAAAAAAGACAGGTTAGCTCTAATTCACCTGCCTAATTGACCGTCAGAAAATACTGCATTCTTTATTAGGTTAATTCAAGAAAGCACAAACGTTTTGATATTTTAATCTAACGCTGTGTGTATTTTTTTCTTTTATCGCACCCTGGCAGAACTTGACATTGGTAATGTTATTCAGAACTTAAAGGTGAAATTTGATCACGTCACGACATATAATATACTAGACTTACTGTATCTGGTGCATGACGATAAGAACACGGTTCCAGCACATGGGTTTTTTTTCTCTAGGTCACGGAATCATTCCCAAAACCGTAAGTCATTTTTTTTGCTTGGCAGGTTTTATAAAAATAAAGACTCAAGTTGTTTTTAAATTTTAAAATGAAACATCTCAGTTTTTAATATGTTTCGTTTTAAATGTCAGTAATAGAAATAGCGTGTGATTAATAGTGTGATAATAAAAAGTGTGAATATAAGAAATGTTCAAATTTTAATTGGTGCACTTGTTTATTTTCAAGACAATATATCAGTCTAACTCATGGGTCTCCAAACTTTTCGGTCCGAGGGCCGCATTAACTATCAAATTTCAGTTCGGGGGCCAGTTTCTTCCAGGTATGTCTTTGATTTTTCTAAGCAAAGTTCCTCAGCCATCCCCAACAAACGATTTTTCCTTGGACAAAAAGATCTCCGCGGGCCGGATGATAGGACTTCGCGGGCCACATCCGGCCCACGGGCCGTAGTTTGGAGACCCCTGGTCTAACTGAACATAAATTAGATACCAAAGCTACAGTATACCCCATAGAAAGAACATTCCATCTGATCTTACCTGTATTGTTTAAAGTGGTGTTCATCGTTTCTGTAAAATCCTCATGCAGTTGCTGGTTTCCAATACCTGTAATTTCTTTGCTCTTACTTTCATTCGCGTTTATAACTACATAAGAAACAGTTATAACATAATTAATTTTGAATGAATAAAAAACGTAATAAATACAATCGTTAAAATATACATATATAGGTTCCTATATTGTTACACAGAAGCAGACAAATTAAGACACTTGATATTGTGCTATAAGCACACCGTTTATTTGAATTCTTGAGAAAAAAACACCTTTTGAAAGGATACTGGCGGAGTTTCATTTAAATTCAAATAAAAAAAGAACAACTTTTATCTGAACCTGTTTTCTCTTCTGTGGTGCTCGCTGCCTCTTCTAAAAGGACGGACAGGTTCCCATAGAGTAGGTGTTGGTTTCCTAGTTCTATGCTTGAATTGCTAATACTTTCATTCTGCATTAAAACTGAAAACAACGAATATTAAGTCTAATTAGAAGTGCATTAACGCTTGCGTGAGAAATTGTGCACTGGGGTTTACTGTGTGTGTGTGTCGGTGTGTGTGTCGGTGTGTCTGTGTGTCTGTTTGTCTGTGTGTCTGTGTGTGTATCTGTGAGTGTGTGTGTGTCCGTCCGTCCGTCCATCCGTCCGCTTGTCTGTCTGTCTGTGTCTGTTTGTCTGTCTGTTTATGTGTGAGTGTGTGAGTGTGTTCGCAGGTTACCAGATTCTATTCGGCACCAAAAAAAAAAGATTATAAAGCTAAAGCAGCTTTTGAAAATCACCTGTAGCGTTTACAGTTGTTTCCCCTGTTTCCATATCCCAGTCATCTTCGTCAATCATGTCACTGATGTTTGTATTTGTTTGAATCAAGAAATCGTTTTTGAATTCTTCTTCTATATCTTTCATTAAAAGATCCTTTAGCGCCTCAATATTACTTGCTGAAATGTTCTTATCGTCGAAATCATTATTATATTCTAGAAAAAATAAAAAAGGCAAATAATGATCATCATTGTTGTTTAGGACAGTGTTGTATAATCTATATATTAACAGCATGTTTTTTTTTAATTTACAAATGTTATTTGAAAAGTAAGATGAGTAGGCTAAACAACACACATATATACACACTATCTCTAACATAAATACGCACAAAAACAAACGTACACGTATACAATTCTTACCACTATTTGTTTCGTTTCTTTCCAAAGCACATATCACTCCAAATATACATATAGTAACACACAGAATGGCTGTAAACTTCATTTTTTTTTACATTCAGGAGAACTATCTATGTCACCAGCATCTAATGTCGAAGAAAATTAAGTTTTGTAAACTGATTCTCAGAAAGACATATTTAAATATAAACTCCTCGGCGATAATTTAATATAACATACCATAGCCAAAATACGTATTGTCTATAATAGTTTCATGCTTTTAATTTACCTGTAAATCAATCAAAATGATTACACTGTAATTTATTTTAATGAGAGACTTTTCTAAACTTCTGCCACAAACACAAAACAGAATAATATTTCCCACGAGCACAAATCTTGTTCAAGCGTCAACGGTAATCATATAACAAACACGCTATTTAAAAACATTGGGTTACCCACGGGATACCTGAAGCCTAGCCAGTCGGAACCAGCGTATTTACCAGTTTGTAAAGGGGAGGCAACAGGGAAGTAGATCAAGTTTTAACATAAAGGAATCTTATGTCATTGCTGTGATGTTTTTACTTGTAATAACATTTAAATATCATAAGTGATATGAACCACGTGACATAAGAAGTAGAGGCGTAGCTTGTGTTGTGTAGGGCGAGAAAGTCGGTTTAAAAAAAGCTCATTCTGAGATGTATAACGTAATTTTACACAGTATTGAGACGGAAGAGCCAAAAAATAAAATGTACAAAATTTCCAAATTTTTAAAGAGCCACTATCATTTTTATGCACTTCGGTAATTGAAAGCATGGAGCCATTGCCACGGCGTTGGCCACAGCACAGTAGTGGGGCTGGGCCCAATACCCAGAGCCTCTTCCGGGCATGTTATGAGGGGCGGGGTAAAAGGGGTTTCCCTCCCCCCGATAGAAATAGAATTCATTTGGAAAATATATACCTTTAACGATGGCCGCCCCACCCCCCTTCCTGGAAATTTTAGTACGACCATCCTGGAGATAAAAGTCTCAAAGAAACGAAAAGTGCTAACGCACAGCGACTGTCAGCTGTCCATATACGTTTTACTCCACCTATTCTCTTTGTTTTTCATTTTGTTAAAAGTTATCTTTGTTTTTACAGTATAAAACTTATTGTGTATTGAAAAAGATAATATAATTATTATGGAACTGGAGCAGTGGCGGAACTAGAAAAAAATGGCCCCCCCGCAAAAAAATTTTTTAGGCCCCTATATATATATATATATCTATATGTATATATATGTATATATATATATATATATATATCGGGTGCAGTGGCGTAGCGAGGTCGGGTGTCACCCGGTGCGGCACTTAATGGTGTCACCCCCCCCCCCCCCCAGAGGCATAGAGACCCTTCCCAGGGACAAACTTTCAAATTTTCGATTTGCACCCCCCCCCCCCTCAAGTTTTCGATTTGCACCCCCCCCCCTCAAGTTTTCGATTTGCACCCCCCCCCCCCCCCTCAAACTTTCGATTTGCACCCCCCCTCGAGTTTTTCTCTATATATTTTGCTATTTTTTGCCTTGGTGTCACCCCCCTAAATGGTGTCACCCGGTGCGGTCCGCACCCCCCCCCCCCCCCGAAAGAAATTAAATTTATATAATTTATATAGAAAATATATACTTTTAACAGTGCCCGCCCCCCCCCCCCCCCTCCGAAAATTTCAAGTGCCCCCCCCCCCCGAAGAAAAAAGTCTGGAAGAAACACTGCCAAAGACCCACCCATATTATAACCGAATATAACCCCTCCCCGTTACGGGCTAAACATGAAATTAAACATTAATACATTCAAAGGTGATATAGATCTTTTGGTTGTTTTTAGGCTTAAAAGCTAGATCATTGTATCCTAAATTTGATTAACTTTAATGTATTTAGTGTTAATAACTAATGTTCAATTAATACGTGTACTAATTATAAAACTAAAACAATTAATAATATAAAGACGAGCCTTACCTTCCTTGTTGTGTGAATTAGACTCATCAACAAAATACTTCATCAGGTAAATGAACAACTACTGACTAGTGTCTTTAACAAAATGTGCAGAAGTGGTCAGTTTACAGTTCAGTAGTTCATAGACGGTTCGTTAATCTATGCATTACATCTTATTGTAAGAGTAAGGGTGTGGTGAGGGGTAGAGGTGAGGGGTAGGGGTGAGAGGGGGGTGAGGGGGGAGGGGTGAGAGTTGGGAAGGTTCAAGGGAAGGGGACTAGAAAGTGCCGATAAACATCTACATCAATAGTGCCGACTTTTTCCGGTCGTCTAGAAGACCAGAATAGTCGCCGCAACATTTCCCCAGCCCGATTTCAAAGCGTGCCGGCAAAAACTTCAGATGCTTCGCTAAAGGGAGATAACTTAAACTTTCACAAGTTTATTGATACAGTTGTTAAAGTAAAAATGAACGCAATTATAAATGTATGACATCGAAATAAATAATTATATTTTTTGTAGAGTCCAGGCCAGTAGTTTAAACACACAATCATATATATATATATATATATATATATATATATATATATATATATATATATATATATATATATATATATATATATATATATATATATATGTAAACAATATAACAATCCTTTTTTGTTCTCCTAATCGACGCCACTAAAAGTAAAAAGGTAGGCTACGTCTTTGAAGTTGTCTATATGTCTGGCGGTCTCTCGAGCTATTGTCTGTGCATTTTTCTCAAAGACGTTTGCCGACTATCGTGTTTTTTTGTAACTGTAGAAGAAAGATAACTCGACCTCCACCTAATTTTTAAAAAAAAAATTTTGTTTTAATTTTTTTTTTACATTTTTTTTTAAAATAATTTAGCCAGGATTTTTGGGCCCCCATTCGGTCTGGGCCCCCCCGCATTGCGGGGTCTGGCGGCACTGTAGTTCCGCCCCTGAACTGGAGAGCTGCATATTTACACAAAAAAGAGCCGCATGCGGCTCGCGGGCTGCAGGTTGCCGACCTCTGGTATAAGTCAATGGTTTGTTACATGGGATCTATATCAATCGAACCCCATCGGTTCGGCGGAAGTCAAAACCCACACCCGACACACATGATTTATGATTGGATTCTGTCAGTGCGGATGATAAAAGTATTACGAAGGGTTCGGCGAATATGCATATAAATCTCGTGGGGTTCGGTAACACCAAAATACTGGTCTAAGTTGAAACAATGGACTACCACGTGACTTTGCTGATTGATTTCAATGTTGTCTACAGCAATTTGTGTGACACCTAATTAAATGTGATTGGTAAAAAGCTCCCACCTCTTCAAATTAATGGAGGGTTGGGGGTGGGGGACGGCTTTTTCGCTAACGTCAATATCTATATATAAATGGGTGGGGGCGCAAAATCGATAGTTCGCCCCCCCCCCCCCGCCCCGGGCGCCAAAATGGGTCGCTACACCTCTGATTAGAAAAAATCATATACAATTAGAAATATAAGGCACGAGAATGAGAAATAATCAAATGCAATAATACATATTTCAAACATGACGTACGAATGATTATATGCAAGACGTAATGGAAAGCCGTTATACCCGAAGCTAAGGATATGAGAAAAAGTGAAAAAAATGACTGTAATATTGTTCACAAAAATAAATTTGGGCTTCTTTAGTTCTAGCTTTCCACACATATACAATCTAACAACATACTTACTGTGAAATGCATCGCTTCTTTTAAAATCATTTTATGTAGATTAAGGTAAAGATATTACAGTTGCTTCCTTTTATCATACCAGCAAGATTAAAACGTATATGAAACTGATCTTTTTGTGTCAAGAAAAATAGCCTAATCGTAAAATCATTAAAACAGTTATATAAGGATCGGCTAAATAACAAATACGTACGTTAAGCTTGATGATTATCCTAATTATAGAAACATAACTATTGAGCTGACACACCTAGAGCATTAAAATACATTCGATACGGATAGTTAACCAAGCGTGCCCCCTTGTGACTTGATCATGTGCCAGACACCAGGAAGTTTTCGATTCCAGACATGACATTCATTCGTTGGGTATAACCAGTGTTTCTTCCAGACTTTTTTCTCCGGGGGGGGGGGGCACTAGAAATTTTCTGGGGGGTTGACTTTCTTTGGAGGGGGGGGGGGCGGACACTATTAAAAGTATATATTTTCTATATAAATTATATACATTTCGTTTCGTTCGGGGGGGGGGGGGGGGGGCGGTAGAATTTTTTCGAGGGGGGGGGGGGGTGCAAAGCCCCCCCCCCCCCGAAGAGGTGCCTGGAAGAAACTCTGTGTATAACACAAAAACGTTTATATGCAAATAAGCTAGTTTTTTTTTTAATTTAGCATTGGTTTACCAGATTAATGTTAATAAATATTAATAATCAATACAAATAATAGTAAGTAAAAGTTATATTTCGTACCTTGCTGTCAATCGGGCAGGTGAAGTAGAGTTAACCTGTTAAAATGATTTCGGCATATCGAGGGATAGTGTGGTCTGCACTATGACCAACCGCCTTTAAAGCATATTACGAGCTGGTATTTTCCCGTTTAATCTGATTAGCGGTTTTGGTATTGGAAGGGATCCCCATTGTTACAATGACTTTGATTTTCAGCCAGCTTTTCTTTTTGGATTTGCTTCCATAGTCTATGTCCAACCAAGAACATACTACAATGCAGCAGTTGTTTAATTTTAGAGCCTCATCTGCTCGAGGGTTCGTACACGAGATTTTTCAGTTTAGCAACCATGAGCTTTACCGACTCGACCACGCCGACCCCTTACATACCCGTTTAATTTACACGATTAAAACGACGACAACCTAACATGCCTAATTGAATATTAGAAAATACCAGAAATAAGCATGTCGTTTATTTTAATTTATTTTGTTGTAGCTATGTACTGTGTAAAAACCTGTTTAAATCAGAACATTAACAAAAACATCTAATTGTTACGTCCCTTACATGTCCCCGGCTTGTGTGTGTGTGTGTGTGTTGTGTGTGCTGGAACGACAGGTACCCTCCCTTTTGTGTATCGTTGAAGCCCTTGTTTGAGTCAAAAAATAAGTACTGTATTCCTATAACTTTTCATTTTAATTTTTATATTATTTTATATTATTTCAATGACTTAGCTAAATTTATCGTGTTTTCTGTAAACTAAAATAAAATCTCATTGTACCGACATAAGTGTAATTACAGCCAAGCTGCAGGAAGTGAATTGACGAGGGCACAACCCTGTAATATTCCACGTCCGTCTTTCCCACACTTTTCCTTATGATATTTTATGTTCAACCCGCAGCCCCACATTTGAATGACTGGGGGTGTTAAGTCATGCGTCGATGCCCAGGGAAACTTATCTCAGTCACCAAGTGTAAATTTAGAAGACTTAAAGTCGACGTATAGCTAGGAAATTTTTAAATTTATTTTTAATGGGTTTTTTTAAAAGCATTGATGGAAAACGTAACTATTTTATCTTACAATCAGAAATGTTTGTTATTGGGGAGTGGGGGTGGATAATGGAGGTCCGTAATGACGGTGTGTGATACGGAGGGGGGGGGGGGGTCAGATTGTGTGAAGTCTCACTTTTGCATTATAAGAAAGTTATGTTAGAAAACTAATTTTAACAATTAAAAAATCTATGTGGATCGAGATCAATCAGAATTTTTAGAAACAACAATAAATTTTTACACTACAATTTTGAGGGGAGTTGTTGGCTGAAGTATGACGTCATTTTTGTTTGAAGGGGGGGAGGTCTGGCTTTTTGTGACAATTTGTCACGGAGGGGAGGATGGACGTAAAAATACGTAAATAGGCGTGACGTCATATATAGATGATCAAAATTATAAAACTTCTTTAATGCTGTGTGCGCTAATGTTGTACTGTAGCCCAGTAGCGTTGGCAGGTAAAGCTCCAGCAAAGT
Source organism: Physella acuta (assembly GCF_028476545.2). Lineage (NCBI taxonomy): Eukaryota > Metazoa > Mollusca > Gastropoda > Physidae > Physella > Physella acuta. The sequence goes on from NW_026731559.1 coordinate 240,559, forward strand.
TTAAGCAGGGTCTACGTCTTTTCTACAGATCAGCGCCGGTAGTTTTCGTCTCTTTCATATTTCTCACCTTAGGGAATCTTTTACTACGACGTTTTATTCAGTTTTTCTTTTCTTTTAAATATCTCTCAAGTGAAACATTGACGCCCACCCCCTCACAAGCATGTCCACCGTCTCACGAAAAAACAAAAGAAAACATATAATTCAACCAGAAATTTCTAGTACTCCCCTTCCCCTTGACAAAATATCTAAAAGAAACCCAGGCTTTATTTAACTCGGTAATATTAATGTAATATACCGTAACGAAATCTTGCTCTAGAATTCTACAGTTTGTGAATTTATTAGTCACATCTAGGTCTAGAATAACCCGATTTAACTCTTACCCTACTTTCATCCTATTCTAACAGAAACCTGATTTAAACATGCTAATAAAAATGGGGGGGGGGGGGATTCGAATTTATTTTCTATAAGCTAATAATATTCCTTAAGGTACATTTCCCTAGAAGCAACATCATATAACAAAGTCGGTTTGCTGTAGTTAAATATGTTCTTTTTTCCTTCACAGGAAGAAATAAAATATTTATATATATTCTTTGCACCAACCAGTCCGTCATATTTAAACTATTTTACGGATGTGCTTGAACTTTGGGCTGCTTTTTTTCCATATCTGCGTGTTAAAGTACAACGATTTCCCTTCCTCTCAAAGGTAATTAAAAACACCTTTATGATAACAATCTTTAAAAGCACTCAAAATAAAATAAAACACAGTTTCTGCTTAAGATATAAACTAGACCCAGTTTCCAGCTCGCAAATGGTCTATCTGCTGCAAAGGGACAACAATCCAATATCCCAGGTGTCCGTTCAAAAACCCGCTGGACAATAAACCCCTGGACCTAAACCATCGATTTAAACCCCTTCGACTTAAACCCCCGGCGATATAAATTCCCTGGACACAAAAAAAAACAATCGAGGTTTATATAAAGAAAAAACAAAAATATGACGAGAAACAAAATTAATAATTAAAAACAAAACAAACTTTAGAAAAAACAGTATTTTATTAAACATAAAAAAGAGATATTGTACGCGATGCCTCTCAAATACTCAATAATAATGGGCTTATTAAAATTTTTAACAGCTGTTTAAATTCGAGCGCTGCTTTCAAAATTTTTTTTTCTGTTTTCGTAACCAGTGACCTGAATTCATCTGTGTATAATAAACCTCTTGGAGCGATTTTGCCTGTTTGATAAGGTCAATCATAATAGAAGTTATACGATTTGTGGAGAAATACATTTGATGTTATATTTATACCATGCTTCTGTGTGCCAAGGTGGATATGAATCAAGCATCCGTCGGTGAATCTCTCACATCTTTTGTATTGTTAAAAATGTGTTGCTTTGATCCGCACGGCTCCAAAAGATGGATGACCTATTTCTAAGGTGTTGTCGATGCGCGATTTTTTTTATTTAATACGACTAAGGCCACACCTTGACTTTCTAATAGTATACTTTTATGTAGAAACTTTTTTTAGTCGTTAAAAATTACATTACTATAATTAATTTTTTTTGGTTCTCATCATCGTTATTATTTCCTTATATAAACCTCAGTCGGGGGTTTATATCCAGGGGGTTTATATCCAGGTTTTTTTTTACCGGCAGCCAATATCCCATTACAACCACCCATTATTGTCTTTTAACCCTAAATAAATCCCTGTTCTTTGTCCTTGTCCCTAACTTCCACCCAATCTCTTTAGGACAGGGGTCTCCAAACTACGGCCCGCGGGCCGTATGCAGCCCGCGAGGTCCTCTTATCCGGCCCGCGGAGATATTTTGTCCACGGAAAAAAACGTTTGTTGGTGATGGCTGAGGAACTTTGACCAGAAAAATAAAAGACATGCCAGGAAGAAACTGGCCCCTGAACTAAAATTTGATAGTTAATGCGGCCCTCGGACTGAAAAGTTTGGAGACCCCTGCTTTAGGACATTAATTTATGACGTCCATGCGGGATAAGGGGTTTTACTTAAAGTGAGAGTACCAATAAAAACCTTACATTACAGTAAATAATACAATGGCAAATGGAAACCTTCAACACAACAAATAAAGAAAAAAAAAGGTTTTAGTTGGAATAATATTTGCGTGTGCTTTAATTTAAAATAGCAGCGTACGTGATGATGAATGACACATACAAAGGTGAATGATATTTTAACTAGATAATTGCCTAGCAGTAAATAAAGTAATGTCTTTGTTGATCTACAGAAGTGGAAGATAAAGTATAATTAATTTAATACGATAGGCATTAAATTTAAATTATAATATATTAAAATAAACAAAGCGATGTTTTAGAAATTTCATTATAGTCCAATAATTACTATTTTAAAACACGATGTAATTCATTATACGATGTATGGCTTCATATGTAATAATAAATGAATACACATAAACTGCAAAACACTATGGGGTCATCCATAAATGACGTCACACTCGTAGGGAGGAAGGGGGGGTCCGTAATTTTGTGACGGTTTGTGATGAGGTGGAGGGGGGGGGGGGGGTCAGATGGTGCGACGTCACACGTTTGCATTATAAAAAACAATGTTAGGAAAAGAATTGTAGACGCTATTTCGCGTTTTAGAAAACCGTTTTAATAAATTGAAATAGGAATTGATTAAAATACTCTATTTTGACATAGTTCAACAAGATTTTAGAAAAATATAGATGTTTAAAAAAAAATTCAACTGCGATTTTGAGGGGGGGGGGGGTTGTAGGCTGAGGTGCAGTAGCGTACGCAGGGGGGGGGGGAGCAGGGGGAGCGTCCGCTCCCCCTCTTGCAATTTTCAGCAAAGTGGCGCCTTTTTGGAAACTTTTAAACTCAAAGTTTTAAACAATGATATTTGTTAAAAAAATATTTTTGGTCGGCACATCTATGTAAATCACAAGATTTCTTTTCATGCAGCATTTAAACATTATTGTACTAGTCTAGTAGTGTTTACGTTTACAACACGTATTAACAGCTGCATCAGTTTGCCATTCTAAAAATTCTAAAAAACCTCTACGGGTAGTACCACTTGGCAAGAGGGGTGTTACATTTAAGGCAACTGTATAATGTATTTGCTTACGAATAATTGAATTAGAAAATGTTATACATAAAACTTCACACATAATTACTTTATATATATACAGTTTGAATCGTGTGATTAATTTTTTAACAATTACAATACAGAAACAAAAACAACTGATGTGGCACCTCTATTTTAATTTACTGATGTGCAAACTGTGCATTGGTGGAAAAATTTTGACAAGGTCAACAACGTCATCACGATGAAGTAGTAGTATTCTTACAGTTTGGGAGATAGTGATTACGATTACAAATTATATGAAACAGTTACAACCCCCCTCCCCCATGGACCCCTCTGTAAAAAAAAATATTGTCATAATACCACTGCTACTTATTTAAATCTATTTCTGTAATATATATTTGTATAATATATATGTATCTTTAGAACAGTCATCTAAAAACTGACTCTATGTTCACTCTGAGTTGGTTATCTCCCCCCCCCCCCCCCCACACACACACCTCACCACCACAATTGTGTAGAGTGACATTAATGTCACACCTAGGTATACACTGGGTTGGATAATTGACCTAAAGTCACCGGACAGTGGTGAATGAAGTTGAACCCCCCCCCAACCCACCCCGAACTTGTCTGTTAAGTACATGTAGAAAAACGCGTAGTGATGTACCAAAGTACCAAGCCGCCAAAAAAATTAGCTTTTTAAACGTAAAACTCTGTGAATATTGTTTTCGCAATTACCAGTAAAAAGGTGTGTGATCAATACAGTGATCTAACCCATAGCTATCACTATGTTAAAAAACGATCTTTAAAGCAGTAGTTATTTAAAAATATATGATCTGAACTAAAAGACGGATATTTAATTAAATGTAGGCTTTTATTCCGAATATTTTGCTATTATATCGAAAAGCGTGGTTTTATACCAACTCTGATATTAAAAACTTTCATTATGCTGTCATATGATTATAGACAAAAACATGTTGTAAAGACGAATAGTGTTAAACAATTTCATTATATTCTACGGTAATTATTTATTTGTTTTGACATTTATAATTAAATGTGTAGATATATACATATTTATATTAAGAGAGTGATTATTTCCCCTATTACACTTGTCTTAAATAATTTCCCAGGAATGATTATGTAAGAAATTTGTTTACAAGAATTACAAAACAGATTGTGTTACGTTCATTGTTTTTGGTTGTAGTGTATATATATATATATATATATATATATATATATATATATATATATATATATATATATATATATATATATATATATATATATATATATATATATATATATATATATATATATGTTTAGATTGATATAATTTTTGCTTTGTCGGCCTACATTGTGTAATTATATATATATATATATATATATATATATATATATATATATATATATATATATATATATATATATATATATATATATATATATATATAGAACGCGTTGAAAATTCGGCGCCTTTTTTTTTGCTCTTTTCGCTCCCCCTACAACGAAAACCTGGATACGCCTCTGCTGAGGTGTGACGTCATTTTAGGGGGTGGTCTGGCTTTTTGTGACGATGACGTGTGACATGAGCAGGGGGGGGGGGAAAGAAAAGCGTAACGTCATTTATGGATGACCCCTGTAGAGAAAAACAAAACACAAATCTCATACACCAATTACCAATTTAGCTAGCATTCAACTATTCTGCTGAAATTAATAATAATATTAAAAAACAATTTTAGCTAAAATATACATCAAAATGGAACTTATTCTAGAGCAACAGTAGCATTTAAATTTAAACAAGTCCACAGTTTATTTTCTTTCATAATCATTTTCCTTAAACATTTTTAAATGGCATTTACTATTCCATCCTTTACAAATGTAGTTTCGTAAATGATTAAACAGTGAAAATAAATCATTTATAATATTTCATTAACAACTGAAAGACATTACCTCAGGTAATAAATAATGCAAATTTTAAGAAAATATTTTTTTTTTTAAATCTGCATTTAAGAAAATCATAAATTCAGATAGGATATAAAAAACTATGTAATGTGACACATTTCTTTATTGCATGTAAAAAATGTTGAAAGTAATATATATATATATATATATATATATATATATATATATATATATATATATATATATATATTGATATTAATTTTAACTATTTGTTATAAATGATAGCATAATGTTTTTAAATAAGATTTCATAATGCGAACCATGAAAGTTTTATGTATTACTGATAGTAAATGGTAGAAGTAATGTTAAAAATTATTCAATTAGATTATTAGAAGATATTACTAGCTAAGTCATAACTACAGTGACAGTTTTTGACAACTTTTAAAGCAAAATTTGATGCAGCATATTTTTTTGAGAAAAAAGCCATTGTTAGTTCATTTAGAACTGTAAGGAGATTTGTTTTTGGTTACATTTTTATTATATATTTTAAATGATGTTTATTAATTTGACACTGGTTAACAATTTTAAAAATTAGCATTTAAACACACACCTGAAACTAAATAATAGTGCTTAAAATATACCAGCCTTTTCGATTTACCTTGGTAAGCTTCTTAGGGAGTTTGGTTTTTTAAATAGATTTGGTTGTAGTTGTCATTGGTTTGGTTGTACTTGTTGGTCTGGTTGTAGCTGTAGCTGATTTAGCTGAAGTTGTTGTCCCTATAGCTTTTATTGGTGTAGTTGAAGTAGTGGTTTGTTTTGTTGTGTATGCTGTAGTTTTAGTTGTAAATTATGTTGCTTTCCTTGTGGTTGTTGTTGGTTTGGTTGTAGTTGTGTTTGGTTTGGCTAAAGTTGTTGTTGATTTAGTTGTCGTTGTAGTTGGCTTTATTGCTGTTGTAGTTGATTTCAATGTAGTTGTTGTTGGTTTGGTTGTAGTTGGTGTGGTTGTAGTTGTTATTAGTTTAGTTATTGTTGTTGTTGGTTTTATTGTGGTTGTAGTTGGTTTGACTGTAGTTGTTGTTGTCTTCATTGCAGTTGTTGTTGGTTGGGTTGTAGTTGGTATGGTTGTAGATGTTGTTAGTTTAGTTGTGGTTGTAATTGGTTTTAATGTAGTTGTTTTTGGTTTTGTTGTAGTTGGTATTGTTGTAATTGTTGTTAGTTTAGTAGTTGTTGTAGTTGGAATTGTAGCAGTTGTTTTGTTTTGGTTGTAGTTGATTTACTTGAAGTTGTTGTTTGTTTTGTTGTAGTTGTTGTTTTGGTTGTACTTGGTATGATTGTAGTTGTTGTTAGTTTAGTTACAGTTGTGTTTGGTTTGACTAAAGTTGTTGTCAATTTAGTTGTCATTGTAGTGGGTTTTATTGTTGTTGTAGTAGATTTCATGGTAGTTGTTGTTGGTTTAGTTGTAGTTGGTTATTGTTGTAGTTGGTTTTGTTGTGGTTGTAGTTGGTTTGACTGTAGTTGTTGTTGTTTTGGTCGAGTTGTTGTTGGTTTTGTTGTAGTTGGTATGGTTGTATTAGTTGTTAGTTTAGTTGCTGTTGTTGCTGGTATTGTTGTAGTTGGTTTTGTTGTAGTTGGTATGGTTAAAGTTGTTGTTAGTTTAGTTGCTGTTCTAGTTGGAATTGTTGTAGTTGGTTTTGTTGTGGTTGAAGTTGGTTTGACTGAAGTTGTTGTTGGTTTCGTTGTAGATGTTGTTTTGGTTGCAGTTGTTTTTAGTTTAGTTGTTGTTGTGGTTGTGGTTGTAGTTGTTATTGTTGTAGTTGGTTTTGTTGTGGTTGTAGTTGTAATTGGTTTAGATGTACTTGATGTTTTTGTAGTTGTTGTTTGTGGTATAGTTGTGGTGGTTAACATTGTGGTTGTGGTACTAGTTGGTTTGGTCGTACTTGTTGTCTGTGGACTTGTATATATATATATATATATATATATATATATATATATATATATATATATATATATATATATATATATATATATATATATATATATATATATATATATATATATATATATATATATATATATATATATATATATATATATATATATATATATATATATATATATATATATATATATATATATATATATATATATATATATATATATATATATATATGTTATATATATATATATATATATATATATATATATATATATATATATATATATATATATATATATATATATATATATATATATAACCAGTATAGTAGACATTATTGGAGAAAAAAGGTCATTTTAGTTTAGTCACTTTTAGTTTCATATCATGCATTAACCTACCAGTGGAACATGCACGTTGGAATATGCTGCAGCATTTTGGCTGTTTCTAGCATACATGGCTAAGTGTCACATTTATTAATGATAGTTATTTTGATAAGTTTTATCCGTGACATTTTTTGAGACTATTTAACCTAGGCATATTGTCACGGTTAGTGTTGTCTTTTAGGTCAGTTAAGTCCAAGCTAATTTTAATTCACTGCCTGAAATCTAGTACTGGATTTTGATAAAACAAATATGCAATATAGATTTCCATTTGTTTAAAAATAATTTAAATTTAATAAATAATGTAATAGACAATACTCACATTAGGCATTCCACATATTCTTGATAATTTTAAATGTAATTGATACACTCATTCCTTGATGTATTTGTCATTGCTGTTATGGTTAAATTTATAAAACAAAAGGTGTTAAAATTCGTTTATGATTAGTATTGTTTACAATAATAATTAACTTATTGTTTTGGACTTGTTTAATCACTTGTATCTGCATGTTTGTGTTTGCACATTAACTAAATGTTAAGTTGTCAATAGATATGTTAAGAAAATGTTTTGCTAGTAGTACCAAAAAGGTGTTGATAAAATACTTAAAGCACTCATTAAAATATGCTAAATTCACACACACACACACACACATATATATATATATATATATATATATATATATATATATATATATATATATATATATATATATATATATATATATATATATATATATATATACATATATATATAATTGAAATAATTGGAATAATTGAAAAATTACAGATAAAAAAGAGACTAGCTCACCAATGCATACAACATTATTAGTGCTAAGTATAAAGCCAATGTTACAAAAACATTGAGCTGTTCCATTTATAACTGTACATCCGTAACTGCAGCTTAAATTAGAATTGATGTATGGATCCACTGCTAGAAAATATAAAATATATATTTGTCAAAAATATATCATATTCAGATTAAATGTTTAGTCTTTTAAATGTAAAGCTCAAAGATTTGAATAATATTTTGACCTAAATTCTAAATATTTCAGATTCATTGACAATTAGTCTCTAGTTTGATTTATAAAATTTTAAAAATTAACAATAATAATTAACTCTTTAAGCCCGTAATTATTTTCACGTTTTACCGGAATTATTTTTTTCCCCTCATTTTTTTTCAGTACCCCTGCGGCTAAATGAACCATATCTTTTTACCCGTTAATTTAAACCCCACACATTATTGATAAAAATTAATCGTAATTGAATACCCTACACACTGATATAAATTTTAAGAAATTATTTATTTATTGAAGAAAGATAATTACTTAGTTTTAAAGAAGAAAAAATAAAGAGTTGATTTTTTAGTGCAAAAATTACGCTTCTTTCGGGAAAATTAATAATAAGAATAACTTTTCATGAGTTCTTAGTCATAGAAAACGAAAGTACGTCCACTTATCTACAAAAATCATGGATCGGATTAGTCTTAGTATAAATACTTTAATTTTTGTTAATTTTATAATGCGGCGATGTAAACGTTTGGACGCGGCCGCTAAACGGCATTCCGCAGTGTTAAAAAATGCCGTTTTTCGAGTTGTTTTACAAAAAAAATACTATAAAATACAAAATCGATCTAACGAGAAATCTACAAGAAGTAAATACAACGAAAAATGGCCGCTCTAGCGTTATCATGACCTATATTTACGATTAAAAACTTGGATTTCGAAAAACAACGAATTAAATAGAGAAAATTTTATCGGACGGTGGGAGCGTCGTTACGGTATGGCAGGCCGGCAGACCGACCGCTGGGAGCGTCGTTACGGTCTTAAAGAATTAATGACTAGATTGATTTTAGTTTTATCCTAAAATTTTAAAATTTTTTATTCAGTAACTTTAATATAGATGCATAATGTGAGACTTAATTGGTAGTATACCATTTAATTAATGATCTTTTTTTTAAAAAAAAGACATTATTAAGAATATAACCTTTAATTTTATTACAACTTTATTTTTTTGTTACTTTAATTACAGTGGTACCGCAACAGAATGTTAAAACTGATCATATTCAATGTAAATGCACTTTTCAAAACCATTTTATTTTTTTTGTACTTGTTTTATTTTATTTTTTAAATTAATCATTTATAAATATGATTTTAAAATAAAAAAAAAACAACACTTTAAAACAAATTGCATGGGGGGGGGGGGGTAATAGATTCATGAAATTTCAATTAATTTTATTAGGTAAAACCGCTCTTATCTTTGAGTTAATTTGCATATTAGCAAGGTTAAGGAATAAATTTGTATCTCAAAGTATTACTGTATTTATAAATTTAATGTTTAAAATTACCATCTTTTTCACATGTCTTTCTGTCATCCTTTTATCTATAACCAGGATAACAGTCACAGTAGCTACTCCCTGGAACATTCAAACAGATCTGCTCACAGCCAGATTGGCCATTATTACATTCATCTATATCTGCAGGCATAAAATAAATAAAAAATTATGTATTCATGAAATTTATTTTTTCAATTTGATGTATCAACAATTGAGGACAATGTTTAAGTTCAATTTATAATATTTGAACAGTTATTGCAATTACACACTATAGACCTTCATTGTAAAATACTCATCTAATATTTATTGTCAGTCCATATTCGTATGATACATATAAACTAAATAGTCGGCCAATGCGCTTCCTATCTAACTTAGAAAATATTTTTAAACAATAAAAATCCCTCAGATTTGGCAATCCTATTACAGACATGTAAAGGGTCGGCGTGGTCGAGTCGGTAAAGCTCATGGTTGCTAAACCGAAAAAGTCTCGAGTTCGAACCCTCGGGCAGATGAGGCTCGTTAGCTGGGGACAACCACTCTTCTAGGAGAGACGACTCCAAAATTAAACAACTGCTGCCTTGTAGTTTGTTCTTGGTTGGACAAAGTGTCACAGCCTTTTTGTGTGACTGGGTTCACGTTATAAACTAAAAGGAAATACCAACCACATTACTGGAGATTTCACAATTTTATTAATATTAGATCTACATATTCAGAATATACTCCATAATAAACTCCACTTTCATTTCGTCATCTTTCTTGTTTTCCCGCCTTCTACCTCTCGCTTCCTTTCCTTTCACGCATGCGCACACCCACCCTATATTTATATTTTATCTCGCCTTATTATTACACACACTCGCAACATACATTCATATACATTTAACTGTTATACAAAGGCTATGGAAGCAAATCCAAAAAGAAAAGCAGGCTGAAATCGGAATCAATGGCCTCAATGGCTCATAACCAGTTGAAACGTAACGCTTAATTGTGTTGGAGGGGTGGTTGAGTCGGCAAAAAGCTCATGGTTGATAAATTCGAACCAAGTCTCGAGTTCAAACCCACTAGCAGATAAATCTCGATCCTACTAATGTTTTTAAACTTACAATCACACTTGTGATTATCTTTGCTGTTTATCTTGTAACCAGGATGACAACTACAGGTAAACCTTCCAACACTGTTACTACAGTTCTGTGAGCAAATATTTTCCTTGCATTCATCAACATCTGAACAAACAAAAAATCTTTGCATTATTTTTTAATAAACAAAAAAATTAATATACTAAATTTTATATTAGGTTTTAAGAAGCATAAACAACAAAGCTACACCTAGTTTTGACCATTTTTGTCTTGCTTGCCTCCACAACTCTAGACTTAAATTTCCCCTTGTGTTCTAACTGAATCACCTTCCCCATCATTCACTCAAGTTTAATTATGGGTACATAAATCTATTTACTAACTGAATAACTTAAAACTATTTGAAATATAGAATGAACTTTAACAAATTTGTTAAGCCATTAACTCTTACAAATGTTTAAAATGACATAAAATTTATTAAATTTAATTTTGCTTTTTTTGAAAGTTGATATATTTAACAGTGAGTGTAATAACAAACAAAAAAAAACAATAAAAATACATAAAATCTGACTATATTACTGTTTAACTAATTTTAATTACCTTCACAGTGGATGCCATCTTGTGTAAGATTATATCCGTGTTTGCAAAAACAGCCTTGAATCAGTGGCGGAACTAGAAAAAAGGGGCCACCCCGCAAAAAAAAATTTAGGCCCCCCCCCTCCATATAAATATATATAAATATATATATATATATATATATATATATATATATATATATATATATATATATATATATATATATATATATATATATATATATATATATATATATAATATATATATAGATATATATATATATATAGATATATATCAGTGTGAAAATCAGTTTAATATTATGTCTACCGTATGACCTCTATCATCATAGAGGTCAAAAGAATATAAAACATGAAAGCTTTCTGTAAATGATAGTGTCTCGTGTCATGTTTATTTTTATGTTTTTTTGTATTTATTTTATTAATTTTAAAAACATTTTCTTTTTATACAGTGTCATTCTTTAATAAGTAATTTATAAACAAATAATAATAAAGAGAAGTAATTGCTTTTTAATTTGTTTAGTACAAATCTATTAAAAAGAGACTTCTGAGCATCACTATTTGACTATTTGAAAAAGGGAAATAAGTAATGGAAGTGGTTTGAACGTTTGCTTATTTTTGATAAGTTTGATTGTAGGAGAAAGAGGACTCGGCTTTCACAGTGGTTTAAAAACGAAGGAAAAATGACCAAGGGGTGGTGTCTATAGAATAAAGATAATCCAACCGCAGCTACGGTAATCTTTTTTACAAAACAAACATTAAGTCAAAAATGCAAGAACATTTTTTTTTAACTATAACAATTTTTTTATGGTCGGCCGTGGGCCCCTAAATGGCGTGGGCCACCCCGCATTGCGGGGTCTGGCGGCACTGTAGTTCCGCCCCTGCCTTGAATGTCATTGCAGCCTTACTCACATGTTTTATTTAGTGATTTACACTGATTTTTTCAATAAAAAATAATTAATTGAAGATTTAAAATGTAACCATTCACATTTGTTTTTATTATTTTAATCAGTAAATAATACCAAACTTGAGAATGAAATGAGTTATTAAAATATCATCACCTGTTTTTATTTCAACACATGTATTATTTGCATGTTTATAACCAGAAAAACATGAACAATTAAATTTCCCTGGCATGTTGATACATATTTGATCACAGTTATCTAACTTGTTAGCACACTCATCAATGTCTAAAAGTCAACAAAATTGAACAATGCATATTACAGCAAGAATAAATTATATCAAATCTTGGATTTAATTGTAGAGAATACTATTGAATTTTAGATGGGAATTGTTCATAGGTTAATACTAACATTTTTACACTAAATCAGCATAGATAATTTATGTTACCCTATCATGTATTAATACATAGTTGTAAGCTCCTCTTTATAAATAATAGATTTGTAGTGTGTTCTTATTGCAGAACAGCTATTTCATACCTAAATAGGAGTGGATTTTGAAGCTATAAAAACTACTTACCTACACAAGTGTTGTTAATATTTTGGTAACCTTTAGGACAGTGGCATACAAAGCTACCAAATGTATTTTCACAGTCAGCAAAAGAATCACATGGTGATGTTTGACATTCATCAAAGTCTGTTAATATAATTGTTTTTTTCAAACAGACTTAATAAATATTAAATTTAACAATTATTATAAACAGTACATGCTATACGATTATTATAGAACTTGTTTATTTTACATTACTAAACATGTTTATTCTAAATAATTTAAACTTCAATTTTACTTATTCTATTTATTTGATAAATATTGGTTATAACACTTGTAAAAGGGAAAAGATATGCATTCTTTCAAGTATTTTTTTGCAGTTTATTTTCTGCTAGAATCATTTAAAAAGTCCACATTTTTGGAAGAGTTACTTATTCAAACACTTGGTAGCACTTGTAAATATAGAATAAAAGGTTACTATTTGTTATTAATTTTTTTCACACTGATTTACATTATATTACACCTAATACTAATAATGTACTTCTATAATTCATAAACAAAAACAATATATAAGAAAATCATACCTTCACACTTGGTTTTAGCAATGCTAAGATTAAATCCAACAGGGCATTTTACACAGTTAAAAAATAGTCCATTTTCGTGTTCTAAATTATGTGTAATATTTACACATCCTAATGGGCAAGGATTCGAAGCACAGCCATCACTAACTTCTTCACAATCAGCTCCTAGTAAAAGTTAACATGATTTAAGAAAAATCTAGTCTTAAACTACATTTTTTAAAGTAAATGCCTATTACATTATTACTTGTTTAAAAGTTAATTTTGAAGATAAAAAAAAATGTTTTGAATAGAATTGAAAAAAAAATAGTATCAATCATCAACATGCCTGCATGGCCAGAGTTACGGTTGCAGGTTGCATATGAGAAGTAAGGAGATGAGGTAGGTCTGGTAACAGAAAAGTTACATGATCCTTGATTACTGCAACCAGTACAGAGAGTAAGAGACAACGGGAAAACTTCTGACTGCAGGTTTTTATCATCAACAGCTGTTATTCTGTGGGAGAAAATAGAACATATTTTATTAACAATTTTAAAAAAATGTTTTGTTATCATACTGCAATAATATAAATTGAAAATATTTAACATGTATGTTATAACGAGGAAAGAAAAATTATGTAAAAGTGCTTTTTAAAAAAAAATGTATTAAAAGATCACCCTAAGGAAAAATGTAATTGAAATTCATTTTAAAAAATATTGCAAGTGGATATTTTTTTCAATATGTTAATAGGTTCAAATTAAGAAAACCAACGTACCCTATTATTATTGGAATAAGATCTGTAATTATAAATATAAAGCTGGATGTTGCATCATGTGTTGCAGTGCTTTGCTCATGTTGCGTTTCAGTATAATTTACATTTGTTAGCACTATAAAGTGTGTTATGTTCCCATCAATATCAAAGCCACTGGCATTAAGGTAAAAAGGTTTATTTCTATATACTTCAAAACATGTTTGGTTTAGTTTAATAAGTGGTCCTTTATTTGCTGTAAAAAATATTAAAATTAAATATAAGTGTAATTTCTGAAAATAATATAGAAGTATTTAATTATTATTAAATATAAGTGTTTTTTCTTAAAACAACATAGAAATATCTATATATATAATTCTCTTCTGGGATCAGTTAGAAAACAAGCTGCAAGCGCGCCTTTGCAGTCCCCTCTCTTCCTCTCTATCACTACCACCCCCACCCCACCCCCACATTATCTGGAGAGCGGTGTTCACTCTGTTTACATTTTACAATCATAGAGACGGGTTTGGTGACGGCTATTAGGGGCAGATAATTTAGTTTGAAACGATTTTAAACTGAGAGGAGGTTACTAAGAGGAGGCTGCTTGCACGTGGGGGGGGGGGGGGTAGTGTTTTTAAGCAAATATTTTCAATGGCAGCATTGGTACTGTCGAATTCACAAATTATAAATTACTGAAAAGTAGAAAAAAAAACAACTAAATAGCGGCGTATGATACGCAGCGGGTCGGCTCGTTTATTTTATTAGAGATAAAACCACATAAAACCAAATATCTAAAAAGAAGCAATCTTAGTTTTTTTATTGTAATATTATATAAAAACTATGAAAAGCAACATGTTTACCCATATTGATGGAGTCCATTATAAACTGATCCGCTACTGTTTATGAATGTTTTGCTAAACTTTAATTTAAAGTTGAAATGTAATCGTAAATACATGGTATTTTAAATGTTCCATTACATAGTGTGTTGAAATAATTTGTCATTGTCTTATCTAGGTCATCATAAAATAAAAGATTGTTATTTGGATAAGAAAAAGTTGATGTGTTTTGTCCATAGGCATTCTGGAATAAACTTTCTGATTGGGTTATTGCCCCTGAAAAAGAAATCATTTAGTAATCTGAATTTCATATATATATATATATATATATATATATATATATATATATATATATATATATATATATATATATATATATATATATATATATATATATATATAAAATTAGGATCCCAAAAGCTTTGAGTGGGGCTCTTTGTCTAGTTCTGTCGCTGCATGGTTACGTGTAGCTGTAACGTCTAGCACAGTGGTTCCCAAGCTTTTTCGAATGGCGACCCCCTTTTATAAAAAGTAAGTGACCCGCGACCCCCATACAATTAAAAAGCCGAAATTAGTATGGAATTTAATAAGCACTAAAATAAGATTTTCTAGTAGACTTTAAATATGAACTACTCTTGATAACTATTTTAATAGCATGACAAAAATTACATACTATTCACTAAACCTTCGGTTTTTAATTTTTAAAAATTTTGTTAACGCCAACCTATGTCATTATAATTATCTTAATTTTGTTTTTAATCGAAGAATTGTGTTGAAAATATATTCTCGAAAAGTCAATCAATTTTACGTTTGGGTATGAATGGTGAATACTGCACCAAAATTGTGTCTGCAGTTTTTCATCTTACGCGGAATCATTCTGCAAATCAAAGAATTCATCTTGTAATTCACCGGGAATGCTGGCAACATCAAGGTAAGAAGAGAATGGGTAATGCGTAAATGCAGATTCTTCTTTTTTCAACTCAGAGAAACAGCGATGCAGTTCGTTTTCAAGAGATTCAAGATGCCCAGAAATCGCTTCTTTCAGAATTTTAATTAACTCACAATCAGATTCATCTACCACACCGCAGTTTCTCAAATTTACAATATTTACAAGATTTATTTTCTTTACCGATTTTGCAGCTTTGATAAAAATGCCCCATATTATCATGGAAAGTTATAATATTCGTTCATTTTCCCTGAAGCTTCAGGTTAAGCTTATCTTGATGTTCGAACACATCTGCTAGGTATGATACTCTCTCCAACCACTCTATGTCGTTTTAAGAATACAAAAAAGTCTTGTTTCCTTTGCACTTCCAAGAACAATTTGATTTCAGATTTCAATTCAAAAACACAATTTACAGCATTTCGTTTGACAGCCAGCGTACTGTGGTGTAGAAGAGCAGAACCTCGTAATCTATATTAATGTTTTTGCTCAGTTCTTTGAAGGCTCCAGATTTTATATAATTTACGACTTATACAAGCAATGGACTCTTGATGTCGATTGGTTAGGGCAGTGGTTAGGGAGCTAAATCTTTTCTGTTTTCTGAAAGCCCGATTTTGAGCTAAACATAGATGGCGCACCATCCGTACAAACCCTCACCGCCGTTCTAACCCATTTTAATCATCCAGTTTAAAAAAAAAAGTATTTATTTTCTCCATGCTATCTTCACAAATGAGCAACTCTTCTTTGCTATCATCCGCATGAATAAAGACACAGACCAGCAACTGCGAACACGAACTCACGTCTGTTGATTTATAAACTTGAAAAGCAAACAATGGTGAAAGCTTAATTTCGATAACAATGTGTTATTTAACATGTACGTACATGCAGCGTTTGATGAGATTTTCTCGCGACTTCACTTGATGCTTGCACTAGTGCTGGTGAAAACTTTCTGTTCGATCAAGTTGCTGGCGTTTGCAGCTAGCTTCTTACCGACGATGAACTCCATATATTTTTTGGTGTGTTCCGAATGACTCGTCTCAAATGACGTTTTAGTTTTGAAGATTTCGTAGATTCGTGACTGACAACTTTGTACAGTGCGCTTTGTTTCTTCTAAATTACATTTCCAGTGATGTTAATGAAGTCGACTTTCAAAAAAATTATTCTAAATATTTATGTTTTGTTTCAAATTACTAAGGTTTAGTATACCACTTGGCGACCCCCCAGAAAGACCTTCGCGACCCCCACGAGGGTCGCGACCCCCAGGTTGGGAACCCGTGGTCTAGCAAATGTGTATCAACAGATGGCAACGTAATTTGACTGCAGAGTTTCTTCCAGGCATCTCTTCGGGGGGGGGGGGGGGGCGAACGAAATGAAATTTATATAATTCTTGTATTCTGGCTTTGTTCAGTTGATTAGAGACATCTAGTAATCCAAGAAAAGTTCATAGTACATATATAGTACAAAAATAGTTCACTTTGTTGATTCCAAAAAGTTGAAAAAAATTCAAAATAGTTCTAGTAGCCTGTTACAGAGTAGAAATTTGTCCAGTTTTAGATAAGACATCTTTAGGAACAGTTTAGGAACAGTTACAAAAATAAACTTGATCTGCTAAATCCAAAAAAACTTGAACAGCTAATCCATATAGAAAAAACTTGAACAGCTAAATCCAAACAGTAGAAAAGAAACACTAAGACTTGATCGGCTAAATCCAAACAGAAAAAACACACAGACGATATTTACTCGACATTGGTGAGACAATATCGAAATAAGGTGATAAAAATTATCACGTTGATGACTTGACTTGAACAAGACGTCTGACTTGACTACAGCAACCCTTCTGACTTGAGTGTAGATAGATGACTTTCAAGAACTTGACGTACTTGGTAAACAGTGGAAGACCACAGACTGTAATATCTCCATTTCTGACATATGTAGCACCAATTCTTCAACCACTTGTGACATCATAAGTAACAGTAATACAATGTAGCAACATCACTTTATTGCCTCCACTTCTGACACCATATGTAACAACATGGATTCTTTGTTGTTGTGGGTTAGCTTTCATACAGGAACACGAGCAACAGTGGCAACTTGAAATGACAACTTTATTTACACTATGTACAGATAAATCCGTGGTACATCCATATTTGAAGATCAACTGATATAGGTACAAATAATAATCACAACTCCAAGTCATGGAGACATCTTACATTCACTGCCATCGTTCCAGTCCCAAGTCCTAGCACACAACACCCGTTCACCTTTCGCTCCCTCTTTTATTCACCACTTTCTCTCCCCTTACGTCAATGAGCAATCTCACCCAAAAACACGTAAAAACACATGACGATCGCTCAGACAGTCCTTCCGCTAGCCAGGTACTCTTCATTCATGCAAAACACAATATAATAAAGATACATAATTATACAGTCTGTGACAATAATTTATATAGAAAATATATACTTTGAACAGTGTCCGCCCCCCCCCCCCCCCCCCCCCACCGAAGAAAATCTACCGCCCCCTCCCCCCCCCCCCAATTTTCAAGTGCCCCCCCCCTGGAGAAAAAAGTCTGGAAGCAACACTGTTTGACTGTGCTACACCGTCGTAATTGGAAGATAACAACAAGAGAGCAGGTGTATGGAGAAAACATTGGGAGACACCTGATTTCATTTGTCAATCTTACTCAGTTTGAGTTTGATTTGCATAGTCTAAGAAAATTAATTGTCTCATAAAAATTAAAGATAAGTACACATAGCTATCTTTGTGTTAGAATTCCATCTGGTCGAACGATAATTTGATGTATATAAAATTCACTATAGAAAGTCAATCCTATTATGCTTTAGTAATGCACGTTTAAAATTTATTTTTATAGATAACAAATCATACAATTTGTAACTATATTTTCCAAGGGCAAAAGCTAAAAAGTGTATATTCGGTCCGTAACCGTAATAATAACTGATTAATTAAAATGTCGGTTACTATTAGTACATAATACACTCCCTTAAATGTATACAAACGAGCCGATAAAAAGAAATGATTATTTTTTATATTGGAATATCAAGAAATAAATTACAGAACAAAAATCATGATTTGCACATATGAATGTAGCAACGACAATATTTGATCGGAATCGAAATATAATCACGCATATAATGGTAAAATAATTCGTAAATTTTATGTTTTGCTGTCATATAAAGAGTAAATACCAAACAAACAGGAGTTTGTAATTTTATTATTACTATGCACATAAAGCTATTATACATTTAGAGATTCTTATAATAATAAACACATGCGTAAATGTTTTAAATGTATTATAAAACCTACATACAGGCCTATAATCGAAATCCGTTATGCCAAGAATAACGTTAGACTGCCCACATTCTAAAAGAGAGAAACATAAACATCTACCTGCAAAAATGTAATAGAGTGACATATTCAGAAATAAAACATTCTGAAGTTAACATAAAACAACAATAAACTCAAACGTTTATGTAACATGTGAAATCTAAAGTAAAATAGAATTCTTCAACTTAGAATATTGCATTGCATGAATAGAAAAAAGGTAATCAACACGACTTACCTTGTTACTTGTGCACTCAGCAACGATTCAATTCTTCTCTGCGACAGGTGTTCCGTTATCTCGCACCGTTGCAGCTGTTATAGTGACTGAACATTTAGGTCATACATACGGAAGAGTGGAGGTAAGACTGGGGTATGGGGGGGGGGGGGGGAATTCAGACACCAATTAATGCAATCGTTCCAGGAGGTTTTTCCCGTTCTTATTTCGCTTAACCCTACCTTAAGCACCCCCCCCCCTTTCCATTGAAGACTTCAACGGTACAAAAAGAAATTTTACTTCCTGAATATTATATATATATATATATATAAATATATATATTTATATATACATATATATATATATATATATATATATATATATATATATATATATATATATATATATATATATAATATATATATATATGTATAACTTCCTCAGTGGGGAAACATGTTGAAGTCACCCACTGTGCTTTAGTGCTCTATGGGGCTGACCCTGACAGACAAAATGTATTCTTATTGCGTCACAGGACCAAACGTTGGTGGACGCAGCCAAGCGTTGCCACACGTTTGTTTACATAGGTTGTGATGAACAAAGTCTATAGGGTAGACTACATATGTAACAATGACTAGCTTTACGATGGCTCGGTCTAAAAATCTGACAACAGTAAAGTCGACAAGGATAGTGTAGGCCTATTTGATGTCTGTTAGAATGCCATATTGAATAACAAATAGTATGCGGTATAAAATGCCGTATCGAAAACATTATATCCTTAAATAGTTTAAATAAAAATAGGTTACATACTTGTCCATATAATGCAATTTCTGACGAGGTTTACCTATTCTTCCCGTCTTGTTATTTAGATAATGCAATATTCAATATTATAATTTCTATGTTAAGAAAATTATTATACTATGTTTTGTTTATTATTGTTTCGTACCTTTTATTACATATAGGCCTATATATTTCGTAGTGATTGCCATTGAAAATGTAGTGTCTGTGTTGGCCTAGTTTATAAGCTGTGTTTTTACATCCCGACGTTACTATGAACGAGACCTTGTGATCAGACCTCTTGTCAGAGACTTTACATACTTGAAATGTTTAAGTAAACTTGGTGGCGTCTATTGTTGTGTTCTACGTACAACGAGTTAAGTAATGTTACATGGTGTCAGCTTGTAGTCTACATTACTGAGTGATAGTCGTCAAGGCTAAGTATTTTTTAAAGTATTATTGTACAAAATCTATTGCTGATTGCGGAACTGAGACGTGTTGAAACCGCCACCTACACTCTACTTCAGCAGACGGGGTTTAACCGCGTCTCAAGGAAGAAAATAGGGAATTGTTTCTACATGTAAGAGAATTGTTTCTACATACTTTATGTCTTAATGGGTTGACGATATTCACTCCCATGAATTAGCCAGAAGATCAAAAAGTAAAAGATATCATGACAGGTTTTAGTAAACCTTTTAGTTACGGATACAAGTTAAACATCAGAAGATTCATTATTAACAGAGGAATAAGGAAGCGGATGAGAAAATTAAAGACCATGTAACTACTTTGAGCAAACTGCCGAAACTTGCAATTTTTTGCAAATAAATATCAAACTCATTGTCAAGAGCTAAAATAATGCAAAGAATAACTGAAAATGATACTAGAAGTTGTAATTGGTGCACACTCAGTTGACGTTAAAAACCTGTGCAGAAATGTGTTGAATTGTGGAGGCTATGGAAAGAGATTTCAGAATACTGTATGCTGGAAGCTTTCTCGAAAGACACTTGCCCGAACGCCGTAATGGCACTAATGGGTGCAGCATTAACTCGGGATAATTTGTGAATGTCATCCTCGTATAGAACATCCAGAATTCAGGACAGATATTAATGCGACTAAGAACAAACTGAGAATGTATAATGAAAGCACGCTTTCGCCATTTCGAAAGGCAACACTATTTGTTAAATACTCAGTTACCAACAAAAGGTACAGGTTTGTCTTCGTCATTGTGAATTTATATGGTGTGGCAACCATAACAGGGATTAGTTAAGTTGAACACATGAGTCTTTTTTCCCGTAATTCACGGCTAAATTTACAATGACGGTATTAACACCATGCAAGCAACAAATAATGGAAGTCAAAGTTCTGAATTTCATAAGACACCACATTGCTTTGCTCTTATGAAAATACGTGTTCGATTACCAATAAACCAAACCTTCTGGTCATTAAGTATCAAAACTTTTTTAATGAATTTTTTAAAAATAAAATTGTTCATTGTTTAAAACACATGGCCTAGAAAAGACCTTAGTTTAAAATTCAGTGAATAAATTTAAACAACAAAATTGTTTTTATGGTTTTTGAAGATTGATATTTAGTAACAGAAAATACAAAAATAAAACATCAAACACATCTATTTTTTAAGTAAAGACAGACAGAAAACAAACAGTTGTTTTTTACAACCATATATTTTTAATAACATCAATTTTTTTAAATATTTGCATTTGCCTTTCAACCAATTGCGAGACTTTTATCGCTGCTGTCTATAGCGAACACCCTACGCCCGAGGTCAAATTACTGCTGTTAACACTATACATTCACCCATACACAAATATACACACACATATAAACATGTGAGGAGAGCTCACCTTTTTCTTTGACATCAGCATATGAAAGTATAATATGGTCAGACACATACCAAGCTGAAATCAATCTGTTTAAAAGACAAAAACATGTTGTCCGAGGTGTGAAGTCTTTTTGAATGTGGGGTCTTGCTTTTTGTGACGATGTGTGACATTGGGGATGGGAGAAGTTTTTTATTCAGTGGGGAAGGGAAGGTTTCTCTTTCAGTTGCCTGCAGTAGTGTTTGTATCTCTTTCACTTGCCCGCAGTAGTGTTTGTATCTCTTTCACTTGCCTACAGTAGTGTTTGTGTCTCTTTCACTTGCCTGCAGTAGTGTTTGTATCTCTTTCACTTGCCTGCAGTAGTGTTTGTATCTCTTTCAGTTGGCTGCAGTAGTGTTTGTATCTCTTTCAGTTGCCTGCAGTAGTGTTTGTATCTCTTTCAGTTGCCTGCAGTAGTGTTTGTATCTCTTTCACTTGCCTACAGTAGTGTTTGTATCTCTTTCAGTTGCCTGCAGTAAAGATTGTGGTGTAGTAACAAGTGTTAAATTTTAATGTATAAAATTTTAAATATTTTCGAAATAAATTTTTCTGTCGTATGGTTAACTTATCTTCTTCCTTCTTTGTTTCTTGTGTGAATTTTCCCTCCCCCTTTCACCCCCTATCGCCCCAAAAAAATACTTATGGTTGGACGCCAAGTAATGCTTCTTATGACACGTAGATACCGGGAAGGGAAGAGCTAACTTCTCATTTGAGTGCACGACTGTTATGAACGACAACTCAATGTTCACAAAATTGTGCTTCTCAAAAAATCGACTAGAAATCGTGGGTTGCGACTGTTATGACCACTCTCCGACAGCCGCGGAGGGAGCGGACACCCCGGGTTCGTTTGGGATGGCACTGACAGAAGTCACACTAATGAAATCCCAACAACTTGACGTGAGCTCGTTATTGATTTCTAGGGGTAAAACACGACACATTGAAGAGACTCAACACGATTTAAAACTGTCAATACCCTTTTAATAAGTGTACAAGACTACGACACTGGGTTTGTACAAAATGTACAGACTTTAAGAGTACAATAAATAAACTCAAAACTCCAACTTACAGTTAAAGAAAAACACTATATATCACTATATATAGCTGTGGCTTAGTATATTAAACACCATTAAAGAACATAACTTGACACAACTGAATGGCATGATAAATACCACAAATATTAATAAGAGACATATTGCCTCTACAACAACAGAAACCCAAAAAAGGTCAACCTATCACCGATGTGACAAAGGGTTCAACTATACACCAGAACAAAAATATAAGTAATACTACAAATGGTCACACAATACCTTATATAAGGTGATAAAATATGCCACAAACTGCACAACTGAAAATGGCGCACAAAACATACGGCACATCTCTCTCCTAGTCCAAAGGTCAATCTAGCTGCCTTTAGACGACTTGAACTGCACGAGATTAAATACAGCTCTGTATTAGGGGAGATCACTCAAAAGTCCTACGACTATTGGTTGAGGATCTGTTAAGGATCCTCACGGTCGCAAGATCATTGGTCGAGGGTCTGCTGGGGATTAAACAATCCATTCACAGGACGTGACGGAGTTCAGTTGACCGATGAGAACCGGTGAACTAACAACTCTCCCAAGGTCAACCACATTACTCAGGAGACTAAATAATATAAATAAATAAAAGACCTAAGAAGGTCACACGACCCTTCCTATTGCTCGATTTTTCAGATATAAAAGGGAGCTTACTATGTAAAACAGACTGTTAAAACTGGTTATGAAAATATTGCACCGGAGACAAAGATAGCATTGAAAACTGGACCTGTTATGTGATATTTAAAGGCGTTTCTTATGTTGTGGAACATTTCAGTGAGTTTAATCATTTCAAGTTCAAACGTACTGTTGCATATAGATATAACACCCACATGCAAACCAAAAAAAACATAACAAAATAGCACCAGAAAAAAATCAAGCAATAAAAAAATATCAACTATTAAAATTTGAAGAAAAACAATTTTGAATGAAATGATAGCAGACATCAATGGTCAATGAAAACAAGTTTAAAAAAAACATTGTTACCTTTAAAATTGTGTTCATCTTGGTGTTTAAATTATAAATTGCTTAAGATCTCACTTGTTGTGAATATTGTCAGAGAGAACCATCACATTTACACCTCAAATATCCATAGATTTAATGTTATTCACAATTATAAAAAACGGCCCCGCCCCTTCACAATTTGGAAAATGTCGGGACGCTTCTTATCAGTCTTTATCCTTTAACAATATTTATTTTTGCGACAAAATTTCGATGTAGAAACATTTCAAAAATTCGTTTGGACAAGGTTTTTTAAAAATGCAACTGTGTTTTCAATATTTTTCTAGTCCGTTGGGTGCTGTCCATAGGGCCCTTCACCACCTCCCCCGAACCATCTAGCTTCAACATTGACTAATATGGACTAAAGGCAACAAAAAAAAAAGCTTTTGAAAACATCCTTAACGATGTCACCCAACCACCATTTTCACATGCCTATTTACCAAGAAGTTTACATAACTATAATACCTGCCGCCCTGGTTAAATCTTAGGGGAATTCAAAGTATGAACATGAATGCAGTAGATTGTTTGTGAAACGGTTGAATAAACACTGTATTGATGCACTGTCAGTCGTAACCATGTGTTTTACGAGTCATACATTCATATCATCCACTAATAGGTCATACACTTTCAGTATCAAATTTACGGCATGTTATTTTAAAGTATCAGTGCATGTTTAAATAAATAATAGATATATATATATATATATATAAATATATATTTAAATTTATATATATATATATATATATATATATATATATATATATATATATATATATATATATATATATATATATATATAGGTGTGTATAACAGAAAGATAATATTCATAAAATCGAAAAAAAATGAAAGTAAATAACAGCTATTTTTATTTAAATTTATTTAACGTACATTAAAAATAAATAATACACCATTGTTTTTTTTTAATTGAATAAACAAAACGACTATTATTACAGTTATAGATTAGTTCATTCTAATGTAATAGCCATACATCTAACATGTTTATAATTAATTATTTTTTTGTTGGTACAATGAAATTCAGTTTTAATTTGATGCTATTTTTAATGAAAGATTTGAACTGCCCAGCCAAAGAAATATACAGCAAACATTATTTAAACTTGTGTTAAGTGGTTCTACTCTACCAATCTTGTTCTTAGATTTTCCTTCAGCTCATAGTCTAATAAATTTCCTCTGGAAACAACAATGTTATCCTCCAAAACAACTCTCGACAGTTCGGCTGGCAGACGGTGACGTAACTGGTGCTCAACAAGAACGACAATCCTTTTAGGGTTAGCAGACGTCAAAGCAGATGTGGCTGCTCTACAGATGAACAAGAACCAGCGGTCACGTGACAAAAACGTTTCGTTGACAACCAGAAGAACGCGCCAACTTCTGTCAATAGCCTGCACAGTGGCAGAGGCCAGGTCAGTTGAAGGTGAGAGGTCACGGTCACGAATAAAGGTCGTTAACCCCAGCGTGTCCTCGATAAACTGCCTGAGGTCATGACAAGCGAACTGGTAATCTCTATCAGCATAACCAATGAAGACACCAATCTCGTAGTTGGAAGGTTTCTTTAGAAAGGTTTCACTAAACGAATTCAGCAGTCCAGAAATGATGTACGTTTTATATTTGGTAACAAAAAAACACAGCAAAAACCCAATGAACATTAAACAGAACATTATAATAGAAAACCAAAGAAAAGACTCTCCCGTACATTGTCGCCAATATGCTCCAAGATCTGTTATGATTTCTGTATATCTAGAAACCCCGTCAGTGTCAATACAAGAATAGTTTCTATCCAGATCCATATTTACAATTGTCAGCTTCATCCACAGAAGGAATTGGATGTCATGGCAGCCACAGGATAAAATGTTCCCTTCTAAATACAAATTAAACCCCTTGTTGTCTGTAGCCAGCTTTTCTAAACTGTATCTCACATCAGCTGTAAGAGTGATCAGGTCGTTGAACCTCAGATCCAAAACCCTCAAGTTTGGGGTGTATTGTAGGTTGAACGGAATTTGTCGAAATCTATTCCCAGCAAGAAACAACTCTCTTAGATTTCTATTATACAAAAACGTCTTTGAGCTCAATGAGTTTAAAGAGTTGAACGACAGTTCAAG
Source organism: Physella acuta (assembly GCF_028476545.2). Lineage (NCBI taxonomy): Eukaryota > Metazoa > Mollusca > Gastropoda > Physidae > Physella > Physella acuta. The sequence goes on from NW_026731559.1 coordinate 266,765, forward strand.
TTGTTGAAGGTTTGTGAGTTTTTGAAACAGCCTGTCTCCGAAGTTTGACATAAAATCATTTGGTAACTGATTTCTAGACAAGTCCAACGCTTCTAGACCTGGCATCGTGTCAAAAAAGGAATAGCTTAAAACGTTAATATGGTTGCCAGATAATATAAGTATTTTTAAATTATCCAAACCTTTCACTGTGCTTGTATAGATCTCTCCAGAAGATTCGGAAATATCTATAGAACATAAATTGTTAGCTCCCACAATAGTAATTGGAAGATCAAAAGAAAGCGACGAGAACAATCTTTTAAAATCTAAATAACGTAGCGAGCTTGACATGTAGATAATGATACCCTTCTCAACGAACTTAGTACCTCGTTGTGAGAGCATACTACTCCCAACACTGTAAGAGTTTTTACTCCTTGTTCCTTTACCACTTTTACATTGATCAATATTTTCAATTTCCATGACTGATTTGGTTTTTGGTTCAAATGTATTGTAAAATTCTATCATGATGGTCTCTATATGTTTCATGTTAAGTAATTGATACACAATCGTCTTGGTACCATAGATTTGGTTTTTATTCAAATTAATACTTTTCAAGCACCGGTCCCATAATGGGCTTGATAAGGCGCCGTCCATAATGACAAAAATTAAACATCTCTGCATTGAAACATGTGCCACGCATATTTGCCTTAAGTATTTTGTAGACTTGCGTGTAAGGATGGCATCTCCCGTGATAAGAGTGTTGTAAGAATCACCTTGAACCATGCGGATAGTATTCAGAATAATCGTATCCATCGTTATATTAACCAAGTCTTTTAACATAAAAAGTACACTTTTTAGCTGCACGCCAACATTTTGAAAATTTAGACTATTTAGATTATTTAAACCCACGAAAGGCGATTCATCAATCAACAATTTGGAAGTTATGCCATTGATTTCTAAATATTTAATCTGATTTATGTTTTTGAAACTTGAGTTAGTAATCCGATTTAAATGCCCTCTTATTATTAATGTTGAAAATGATGTCAAATTTTTCGACTCTTCACCAAAGTATAATTCACCACCGAAACAGCTAATGGTTAATGTGTCTAGCTTAATCAAACTTGAGAAAATATCATTTGGATAAGACGGCAGGTTAAAATAACCATCTTGATCCAGTGACAACACGGAAAGGCTTTTTAGAGGTGCGAATATTTCTTTAGAAAAGTTGTGTATAATTAGTGGATTGTAATTTAAATTTAGATATTCTAATTTCTCTAGGCCAGAAAAAGTTAGACTTTCAATTATGTTGCTAGACAAGTCGAGCCGACGTAGGTAACCTAGGTCGACAAAGATCGCAGGAACAGAGGTCACAAAGTTGTTGCCTAATAAAATGGTGGTCGTATTTTTGGGAAACCAGGAAACGTCAACTCTGCCAAGATTACGACCTTGACAGTCTACCACAGCGCCATTTTGTCGTGTTGTATATTTTGTAGTGTAGTTCTAGTCCGTTTAGTTTTAGCACGACGCTAAGGACAAGAAATCTTTGATTCAAGCTACATATAACATCAATGTTTTTTTTTTTTAAATTCTATTTACTAGTGGTTGCGTCTATCATTACAAATTTTGAACCACCTTATAACGCATATCTTTATTTGATAAAACTATGCACAGAATAGCACACTACAGCTCAGCAAACTGAAACATCAAGTTTGTAAACCTACATGCTCAGTGACCTTATCGAATTTTAAAATATCTTTTCAGTTTAAAAAAATATTTGCCCCTTCGATGAATACTTAAGACGGTCAGAAAAGAAGAAAAACTGATCCACTAAGTAATGCTGCGATACTTAAGTTACTTCATTGCTTAATTTTGTAATTTTGTAGCTGTGAGATTTAAGACACGGGGAAAGTCCTTGTTTATATATATATATATATATATATATATATATATATATATATATATATATATATATATATATATATATATATATATATATATATATATATATATATATATATATATATATATATATATATATATATATATATATATATATATATATATATATATGTGTGTGTGTGTGTGTGTGTGTGTGCTAGCCTCGACCGACTTTTAAAAATAATTTTGAAAATAGATGTACGGGTCTTATTTATTTGCTGTACACTTTTACATGGCATGGGTTTTCCCATTTCTAATTGTTCTGTTTATGATGAAAATGAGAATAAGAACAAGTTAAAGCTTATTTAATGAGTTAAACTTTAGAGCTATGTTTAAGTTAAATCCAGGTTTAGGGCTAGTTTTATTACTTCTCAGACAGAGGCTATGTTTAATGAGTTTAGTTTAAAGCTTTCAGGTAATGCTTGATTTAGCGTTAGGTTTAGGTACGTTTCAAGATTTATAAATGCTGTGTCTAAGTAACTGTAGAAAATCCCCTAACTACGTGATGTGCTATACTTCTGGTAAAGTATTCAAGGACGTTAATTTGTTATTATAATTGGAATTTCCTTATGTCAGTCAGTTACTAAAATAATCAGGCGTGGTTATTCAAAAGGTGGAGATTATCATAACTGTGAATAGTGTTTGCCATGGGAAAGTTGTACACATCCTGTTTCATGTATAAGGAGACACATCATGTGTCATGTATAATGTGGCACACCCTGATTCTTGTATAGTGGAGACCTACATCCTGTGTTATTTGAAGGTGGGGATTTTTAAGTGGGAATCTCCCAGTTTTGAAGGTATATGAATTGATGATGAAATATCCATACAAGACAGACCAACAAGAGACAGAAAAGATTTTGAGAGTTCAAGTTCAAAATACAATGTTCTTTATTAAAATTAATAATCAGCTTCCTACCTAACCTAACTAATCCATTCTTTACTGTATACTGTTTACTACTACTACTACTAACTACACACTCCCATGACCAATCCTAACACTATATAACTGTTCTCTACATAACTACGTCTGCTCCCTAATACAACCTAACACATTCTGCTCTCCTCGCTAGCTAATTATCAACTCCTAACTAACTACATTTCTCGACCGTCTCTGACCGCTTCCTAACACCTTCTGTGCTAATCTACTACTAGCCCACGCCTCAGTGGTCAGCTGACCGTCCCACGTGACCGGTCAGCTCCTGTACGTCCATTGGTCTCCACCCAGCTAGCTATAGTCTGTTTATCTACTTGACTTAAACTAGCGTCATCACAGTTATGTATAGTGGAGATACACATTGACTCTTGTATAGTGGAGACACATCTTGACTTTTGTATATTTGAGATACATCATGTGCCATGTATAAGGAGACAATCATGAGTATAGTTTAATGGAGACACATTAAATCTTGTATTGTGGAGGCACACACTGTGTCATTCATTGGGAGACAAATTATGTGTCATGTATAATGGAGACAGATATTGACTCTTGTATAGTGGAGACATCCTCACTCTTGTATAGGGGGTTACAATTTGACTTTTGTATATTGGAGACTCATCCTTTTTCATGTATAGAGAAACATATTGTGTGTATTGCATAGGGAAGCAAATCGTGTGTATTGTATAGTGGTGACACACCCTTATATGTGTATAATGGATACATAATATGAGTCGTTTATAGTAAAGTTATACACTGACTTTTGTATAGTCGAGGCCCACAAATGTAATACTAATTATAGTTTCTTCTAAAGCATACACATAAAATAACTATCATTAACATTTTAAAAAAAAAACACGTTTTCTGATTGAACTAAAGAGTAGAAAATAAATGCTATACATCACAATAATGCAAGCGATCACTCTACTATAAGCGATCGCAAACTGCGTGAGCATTATGACAAAAAATGAAAAACGTGGGGCGCCGAAGTAAAAGTTTTTATCGGTCATTGTTAATATAAGATGTAAAAGTTATATTACTATTGATTAGATAATACTATTGAGTTTTATTAGGGAGCATGTAGAGTGTCAACAGTATTAGAAACTGTAAGAAAATCACGGCGCCCCACGTTTTTCATTTTTGTCTCCTTCGCTAAAGCAGCAGATTTTCGGTTTCGATCTTTTTCAAGCTTCTTCTGATACTCACCTTCTTCCATAATTTTTGGTCGTTTAGGAGGATTTTCCAATCTGTATTCTGCATTGCACTTCTCCTGATACTTCTGGCGTGCCTTTTCCAATCGAAGTTTCTTCTGTGTTGCCGTTTCTTTCACCATTTTGCCCTCGCGTGCAAATCGAACATCAACATTCTACTTCCGGATCAGTCAGATTTGCATAGGTTTGTACACAAACACCGCGTGACCACTACTCAGCCAATCGCGTGCTCCCTTCTTCATGATTTTTCATTTGTTTTTCAGTAAGCCAGAAGAGGAAAGTACCGAACCTTGTTTTTATCAAATTACAATTACTAGGTTATGTCGTTTTTTGTACAAATCAATAGGAGTCTAAAATGATCAATAAAATGTTTCATTTGATAAATTTAGTAATAATAATAATTGAATATTGTATTGTCATCAGAAACAAAGCTTCCCTGAAAATTTCAGCGCGCTAGCTAACTGGGAAGTGCCCGACATTTTGATCGCAAGATTTGTTTGAAAGACAAACAAACAAACAAACAGACGCTAAAGCAAGTTAAAGAAAACGTGGGAAAAGGCCTCCTTTAATACATTACCTATTACCTTGTCCAATGAAAATTACGGATGTCGACTTAATCGAAATGAAAGAACAATGCAATACATGGATTAGTAATAAGTTGTTGATTGATGTGTACCTGACTTACGCAGGGGAAGGTAAGACTGCTGTATGTAAAGCTGACCACACAATACTTCATACGCCGGGTATAAGAAAAAAGAGCTCTACTTCATCTGCTCAATAGATTACTAGGTCTAAATAGGAATATTTACAAAGTCAGAGCGTGTGAACCGCCGATTCATGAATGAATCATGCTTTAATAGCTGGGGTTTTCTAAATGGCACTCAGGTGTTACATGATGCTACACAACGTTAGCGCTTTGTCACGGCTGATAGCACTCGCATGTTCCGTACATAACATATTAAATTATATCATATTAAATTATATCACATTAGTAGTTTCTCTCAACTTTACAACGATTTCAGGTAAGCAGAACAGGTACTTAATAATAAGAATACAGGTAAATGGTAGAGTTAAAGGCAGGGCAAGATGGTGGTTTAACACTTTTACCGTCATAGACGATTTTGTCAAACATAATATATATTTTAAAAAAAAAATGATTATATTACTAGTTATGACCGAGAAGAAAAAAAACGCAAAGATTGCTAAACATGTAAGTAAAACATATCATCAAATAACAACTATATAAATTGAACTCGTTACTGTACGTTGATAATAATATACTCAAAGCGCTATTAGAGGACCCTCTCTTAGATTTTATGTGCCAAAAAAAAAAACGCCTGCATCATTATCGTGAGACCAAATCACTCCGTGGATGAATCTCCACACTTCACCCAAATCGTTATCGGCAAACAAGTAGACAATGAGGCTATTCTATACCTGTAGGATAGAACAATAACTGCTAGACTCATCCATCACATGTGTTAAAATCTCTGGAAATCTAGTTGACTGAAAATTCATGCGGCACATCCCTAGACCAAATAAAAACGAGATGATATAGTGGACACTAATTGACGGGTTCTTGACGATTTTGGACGGCAGCTGAACAGTTCACGGAGCAAATAAATAAATAAACCGGGAGTGATCTCCCCTAAACTTTCTCGAATATTCTAATATAAAATTACGAGGGATGGCAACTCAGGACATAGACAATATTTGTTATCCATTTTAAATTACTTAAACTTTTTATAATAGAATAGAATCTCGTAAAAAAAAGAATTGCACACCAAGTGAAAATTTTCCCTTTCAAACCTGACGGTCTATGGGGCAAGTGAAGTAGAGTTCACTTGTTTCTGTGACCTCGGCATATGAAGAAATAGTGTGGTCAGCACTATGCCCAGCCGCCTTTACTTCCCCTAACAGGAGTTAGGTACCGATCAGAGTTGGGTGAACTCAGGGACGGTCTACTGACTTGAACTCGGATTCGAACTCGATACTAACGGGTTATCAGTCCAGCTTTCTACCGCTAGACCACTCACTACGTCCCACACCAAGTGAACGCCTAATAAAATGTATATAAAAGTGCGGGATATTATTAGTGCTTTATAAATTTACATGCGTTTTTTTTTTTGAGAAATCAGAAATAGCGTAAATTAGTACTGCCGGTCAACGGAAATCACTCAAAATTTGACAGAAGGTAGAGAATTAGATCTTTTACTTACGTGTGAAATTTCATGCATCTATCTAAAATAGTACGCAACTTATAGGCTTTTGAAAAAATTAAAGTAGAAAGAGTAACACTTCCGGTTATCGGAAATCGCTCAAAAGTTGATCAGGATCTACGATTTTGATAAAATACGTAAATATGAAATTTCATCAACCTAGCTGTAACGGTACTCAAGTTATCGTGTTTACTCGCAGACACACAGACATACGGACAGAATTGCAAAGTCCAGTTTTTACGACTCGATAACGCATAAAACGCCAAAACGTTTATATATTTGTATTTATAATTTTTGCCTGATCAAAATAAGTTCTCTATACTCTGGATGTGATGAAGGACTGAGGAGTAAAACGGTGAAAACTGTCAATATTTCATGTTATTTTTGTGCACGATTACAATACTTTCTCTATACTACGTATATACGAGAAAGTAAAAATGAAGACAAACAATGAAATAGAATTACCAGACATAACTCTGAAATTAAGTATAATGTAAATGACTGGGAATGGCTGTTTAGGCCTTGGTTAATGCTTTCGTCTATTGTTGCATATGACGTCACGGATCGTTCAGTATGTAAACATCCGCCATCGCGTTGTACAGGTCCGCATTCAAAATGGCGATCTGTGCGATCTAAAGGAATTCCTTTAATTCGACTGCCAAGGGTAGTATTAAACTAAGGTAATAAAGGTCGGCAGTCAACAGAACGTATACGCTGTACATTTTTAGCCAATATTTATCGAAGCGGTGCGAATGAGGCAGCGCCAAATTAAATTCGAATATGTTCGCGACACTTTGTTTTTGGTAGGGACAGTAAACAATAAAATATGTTCTCAGCACTTTGTTTTTGGTAGGGACAGTAAACAATAAAATATGTTCTCGACACTTTGTTTTTTGGTAGGGACACTAAACAATAAAATATGTTCTCAGCACTTTGTTTTTGGTAGGGACACTAAACAATAAAATATGTTCTCGACACTTTGTTTTTTGGTAGGGACACTAAACAATAAAATATGTTCTCAGCACTTTGTTTTTGGTAGGGACAGTAAACAATAAACTTCATTTTAATTAACAAAAGACAACTGTTAATAATACGAATATGCTCGACCTTTACAATTACTAATAGAGTCCTTGCAAACACGTGACCTAAATCACGCGATACCTACGTCCGCCGCAATATTACCGAAAAGTAAATGAGACCATTCGTAAATTATAAACATGTCTGTCTTTAAGTTTAATGTACACCATCGAGTTGACTAAAGAAGAACATTTTAAAACTGAAAGAGAGGTACATTTTTGTCCGTGTTCATGTTTCGTTATTTTGTAAACATTGTTTTGAATATAGGGTGTTGCAGTAATACTTTGCTATATAACATGCTATTTTTCAAAAAATTATATAAATTAATTGGCAAGCGCTAAAATTATGTTTTAGCTGTCAAAAATTAAAACAAAATATTAAGTATCTATTTCTACGTGTTTTGAATTTTTTAATTCAAGAGAAACTATTGAAAATAATTTTTGAAATAATTAATAATATTAATTCATTAATCCATTCCAAGTTTTGGAAAAACTTCCGCCAGGGAGAGATTAAATTTTCCAAACTAAATGAATTATTGTGATGATGATTCCCATTGATAAAAAAAACATGGCGGCTGCTTGTTTCTTGACTTCGCTTCAGCATTTTAAACTCATCATGAACTCCCAATATGCAACAAATATACAAAATTTCAAGTCTATTGTGTACGTACGGTTGGGAAGTAATGTATTTGCATTCACTTCTGACAGAAAAGTTTTGTGGCGGTAAGTAAATTAATTATTTTTTAAAGTTAATGTAAGACCTAGCAAGCCTAGCCCCAGGGGACATTACTCCTACTGGACGATTTGGTAAACAGTAAACAAACGTTTATCAAGTTCGACTTTACTCTTTACTTCAGCATATTGCAACTAGATCTAGATCTAATAGTAATAGTAATAGTACTAATAGATCTCAATCTACCTGATCCTAAATCTGTTCTTTATACTTCCTTAACTATACTAATCCCTCTAAATAAAAAATGACAGTGATTAGGCCTAGATTTTTTTAGTGTGTGTTTGTAGAGATCTAAGTTACTAGATCTAGATCTAAGTACTAAGTACTACTTAGTACTTAGATCTAGTAACTTAGTAAGTAGTGACTTCGACTAGTCTAAGTGTAGACTGTAGACTACTGAGGATGTTAGTGTAGTTCACTTGAGCGTAGTTACTGAGTGTAATAAATTAAAATGTTAATAATATAGATCTATGACCTAATGATAATTAATAAATAATTATAATTCTAGATCCAGTGAGTAGGTCTGTGAGTCTTTAATTTTTTTTTCTAAATCTAGCTAGTTAACAACAGTGCTAAATCTAGTTAGTAACTAGAGAAATCTAAATCTAGAATTATTTAGTTTAGTAATTTAGTAGGCAATAGTTGTAATAATATTAATAAAATTAAAATGTTGACATCTGTTGCTACTGCGAACCTATCTAGATTTGATTTAAGAAGTAGATTTAAAGTTTAGTTGACTGCTAAAGATTAAGAAAGTCTGCTACTAACTAGAGTAGTAGGCATATGGTTACTTAGAAATCTAGATGTAGCAAGTATATGTGTGTGTAAATCTAGCAAGACCCAGTTATTTTGTAGGCATTGAATTATGGTTATTAGAACTAGAGTTTGGATTTAGTAATAGATTTGTCAATATTGACCTGAAGTTATAGATTTAATGGCTAGTTTTAATTGCAATTTTATTTATATTTTTGATACGCTTGATAATGTAAACTATGATTATAAGACAAAATTTTAAGTATAAATATTGTGTGTAAATTAAATCTATTTTTCAGAATACCTGAATGAAATCAGTGCATATAGACCTCTAGTAAACACAGAAGAAAGTACCCTTCACATGTTCCAGGCAACCTTATCTAAGACTATCAACAAAACACAGGAAATCAAAATGTGTTTTAGAATGAAGACTTCATCTGAGTCTGCAATTTGTGAATAACAATATTTGATGCAAGAAAAACATTAAATTCCCTGAAATTATGGGACAAATATTACATTAAATAAAGTGCCTTTATCTTTAAATACTTAATAAATTATTAATTTATTTAATAAAAATTGAGCTTGTCTTAATCATTGAATTTGTTTATTGATTGTAATTGTTATTGTTAGTGTATGAAAATATTGTAAACTACAGTGAAAGTTGTAAAGTTCATGTTTCTAGCCTGTTGGTTCATGGATCAGACTGCAATGAGTTCACCTGTTTCTGTGACTTAGGCATATGAAGCGATGATGTGAGTTAGGTACCCCTCATTGCTGGGTGCACTCAGGGACTTTTTACTGACTTAAACCTCAATTCAACTTGATACTGTTGGGTTAGCAGTCTAGCGCCAGTGTGTTTTGCTTCATATAAAATTTGCAAGTTAAAAACACTGTTTAGTATCCTCAATCACTACAGCTTTTCAAAATTATTGAACTAACACACACACAAAGAACGTATTAAAACAACACTCAATACAAATAAAATAAATGTTAATGCTTGATCAAAATAAAAGAATTTATTTAGGATATATCAATATATATTTTTACAATGACCTACAAATACTAAATTGGGATTCATTGGTCAAGCAGTAGAGCACACAATTGCTAATCCAGAGAAGTGGTTTGAGGGCTTGAGTACATTAAGGGTAACTGGCTTGAGATACTGACTTTTAAGTGTAAACCACACAACTGTTTTATTAGCCTAAGTCAAAGAAACAAGACATTATTATTACAAGTGGAACATACTTCATCTGTGGAATGATACTTTCATTAACACTAAAAATAAATATTACATAGTGTAGACAGACACTAAAATACATGCTTACTGTAAAGCAAGAGAAATTATTCTAAAACAATGTAATATACATTAGGCCTACTACTATTTAATCATATCTGTTTATTCTGAGTGATATAGGCAGAATACTGTAATTAATAGCATATTTAATTTCTACTAAGTAGGCCTTGTATAGCAATATGAATTTAGCGATATAGATTAATTGAAGTTGATGATTTTTTTTTTAAATCTTGGAATTAAATTTTCAATGTTAAATTAAAAGCACAATGACAGTAACACAAAGCCAAACAAACCTTATTAAAATTAAACTAATTTATGTTAGCACTATTAGATTAATCCAATTTTTAGGCTCACTTTGTGCTTAAATCAAAATTTTAATTTCTAGAGCTACTACTTGATATAAAATTTGATCTAGTAATACTGGTACACTATAACATGTCTATATAGCTATAACTATGTCTACGAGGACTAACTACTAAGCAGATGACTAATTAGTAATTATGGTTATTAGGCCTAGCCTACTGTGTAATAATATCTAGTTTATCTGCTTCTAGATCTAGTACTAAAAAAAAGTACTAGGAAAAGTAAAAGGAATTATTTTTAAAAATATGGCATTGATTTAAAATGGGGGCCTATTTATTAAAATGAATAAAGGCAAAGTCTTTATTACTAAAAATAGATCTAATTTAAATTTGGGGCCTATAATTAACTATGTTAATAGGATTAATACATAGGGCCTAATTACTAATTTAATTACTAATTAGGCCTAAAGTTTCTACGCAAAAGAAAGTCTAAAGAAAAATTTATGGGCCTAAATTCAAAAGTTAAGTCTAAAGGCCAAAGGTTTCTGTTTTACAAAATGTTTGTAGATCTGTAATTTGCCACTAGTGACTAAAAGTAGAGTAGGCTATTAGTTTAGTCTAGCCAATAGAAAATCTAGCTTATTATTCTATTATTACTAGCTTAAATACTAACTACTTATTAATTAAGTACTAAACTAATACAAACACCTATGAATAAAAGTATTCATGTAGTTTACTATAAAAGAAAATAAAAATTACGTAAGCCTACTACTATACTTATAATATAATAGTCTAACTATAGTAGCTTATATATATATTTATATACTTAATACTATATACTAGTATATACTAGTATATAACTAAAATAAGGCATAGAGATAGAGATCTAGAATTAGAATCTAAATAAAATACTTAGGCCCTAGTAAAAGGCTAGTATCAGTAGATCTAGGAAATAATACTAAATACTACTATTTGACGATTTGTTATAATATTATGTCTAGGCCTACTGTTTATAACTTAGTGTATGACGTATCATTAATATTAATTACTAATTACTAAGTTAGTACACTAAAGTTCTTAATTCTTTAGACTTGGTCACTTGACTTTACGTCTAGTCTTTTCAGTCTTCTTTAAACTACGGTCCCTACACCTCTCAAACTAAAACTAAATCTAACGAGTCGGTTGTATTCTAAATAAAATTCTAGATCTAGATTCTATATTAAAATCTGCAAAGTCAGTTATTTATCTAATCTAGATTTAGAATCTAGATTCTATCTCTATTTCTAGATCTAAATTCATAAAATTCTGATTCTAAAACTTGAGTTTGTTTTGAAGCCAAAAGCGAAAGTAGCTTTCCTAACTTAAAAAAAAAAGATTTAATTAAAAATATTCAGATTTGGTTTAAAAAAAACGCCAACCGGCAGGACTCCATTTGGACTCCACTGCAACACCCTATTAGAGCTGAGAAATCAAATTTACTTTTCTTTTGTTTCGACTTTGGAACTTAAATATTTTTAATATTCAAGAAGGTTTAGTTAAAAAATCAATAAATTGGTGAATATACATTTTTATCAATTGTACATGAATCGTCTTACTATCAAAAGAAATGGTAACTACTTAATAATACATATATGCTCAAAATTAGTTTGTAATTTTAAAATCAACGCACATACCAGTACAAAAGATCCTGAGTTTCATTCTCCAATTGGCACATGGATTTGATGCTTATTTTGTAAATAAACAAACTCGCTAGTTATAAATATAATAAGCGAAATAAAACATGCATACCATTGAATATAAAGCATTTTTGAAAAATAGATTTGATTTGCATCAGTTATTTGTTTGTATTGATTGCTTCCCATTTTTAGTTTCATTGTAACCAGGGGAAAAACAAATGTCTTATGTCTTTTATAAAAAAAGAAAATAATAATACTATGCACACAAAAATAAGATTGTTTTACTTATGATACTTAACATAAGTATTAGTATTAGGGTATATTTTGTCTATTTTTTTTTAATCTTGGATTTTAAAAAAATGTTTTTTTTTACTCTAAATGGTATTGAAAGCAATAGCTTAAAGATTTGCCGATTTGCTTAAGGTTTAAAACTTCCGCTTGAGGACTGCGACTTTCTGTATTTAATAATAAGTTATTTTTGGATCCCTTGAAATCAAGGGACAAGAGCTAAGTCAGTATAAATCATCAGTTCTTAAGTTAAGGTGTCATGCAATTGCACTCAAAGTTTGCATACAAAGAATATAATTAAAAAAAAACAAAAACAACTGATGCCATGATTTGTTTTAGCCTTGTTCAAAACGTTTCTTATATATCTCTCAGCAAATCTAGTTCCATAGACTCTACCACTTAAACACACGGTGACAGAAATGCTACACTTCATTCATATCGCTAGCGACAAACAAGAATGTAGTGTGGCTATTTTGCAACTGTAGGTTTGTAAAATTCTCCATTATAGATTTCATGACGGCAGAAATATAGTATAGACATCTCTTGACGTCAGACTATAGACATAGACTGTTGGTGCTCAAGTTTATTTTATTCAAAAAAGATATAAAGCAATGTTTAGTCATGTATTTGTTTACGCTTAAACGGTGCTTGGGGAGGTACGGACTAGTAGAGGTGCGAACGAGAATTTCTTCAAGGCATATTGTCGGGAAAAACTGAGAGCCCCCCCCCTCCACATCCCAACCCCTCGAATCCGAAGAAAGTCTACCGCCCTCCACCCTCGAACGAAATGGAATTTATTTAGAAAACTAGGCATACTGCCTAGCTTCGCTTAGGTTTAACTTTGCGCGCGTCTAGGCTAGAGCGAAGAGAGTAGGTTACGTAAGACTAAATAAATTGTAATAAAATGTTTTTAAACAATCTAGTTTATTAGCTTTATATATATTTACGCTTAAGGAAATACCAAAGCTAGATTAAACTGTCAATGAAAGCTTAATAATAATAAAAAAGCCTAAAACTAGATCTAAATCTAGATCTAGTACTAAACTAAATAGCTAGACTCTACCCTAGAATCTTGATATAGAGTTCTAGATCTAGACCTAGACTCAACCCCCATCGCCATCATTCATATGTCTAAACTCTAAAGTTTAACTAGATCTAGATTTAAATGAAATTCACGATTATTGAATTTTTTACGGACACCTGCATGGTGCATTAAAATTAAATTAATTTAAAACAACAAAGATCTACATCTAGCTAGGTCTAGCTCTACTCCAAAATTCAACCCTGATTGTTCATGATCTACGATGAGCCCTGGCCTTACGTGAAATCTATTACGGGTTGGTGGAATGCAACCAGCATCGATGTTTTAAGGGCGCGTTCTAGATTCTAGATCTATTGAGAGACATTTAAAAAAAAATATGCATCATGACAAAACTTGATTAATTAAAGATAGGCCTAAACAAGTAAACATGGATATTATTATTAATGGTTTAAATCATGGCACAATAAAGAGTAGTTTAAAAATGTTAAGAAACAGAACAAGTTACAGTATTTATTATTATAGCATACATGGAAACTTATGCCTACATTAAAAATAGAATAAAACAAATTCAGTGTGTCTGTTTATTTTATTAAATATAATATAGGAAAGTCCCAAAGTTTACAAGCTTTTAATTTTAAGAGTCAAGTGTTAATAGAAGCAATAATCTGGCTAGTTTTGTGTACAGTGTAGGATGTGTAGTCTCAAAGTCAAATGAATAAGCTAAAGGCTGATTATTTATGAATATATTAATACATGCATCTGATTTGCAGGAATAATCAGATATATCATAACTACATATCTGGTCAGTCCTGCTAATCAGATGCATATATTATTATTAGATTTATAGTTATGATATTGACAAATATGAACTTAGAATTGTATTTTGTTGAACAAGGAGCAGTCACAAAAATGTATATATAAATTCTTGTGTTTTATAAAGAGATTAACTTTGTGCATTGCAATGGATATAGCTTTAATTTGTTAAAAATTGTACAATATAACTTCTAAAGGAACATTGCAATGGATATAGCTTTAGTTTATTAAATATTGTACAATATAACTTGTAAAGGAACTTGTAAATTAAAACTCAAACAACAGATGCTTACTGATCATATCAGTTATTAAAGTAGCTACATTGAGTTCTGAATCTTCACCATTTTCCTCATCAACTGACCAATAACTTTCAATAAGCAATTACAAATCTATCAAGTTTTGTCTCACTAGCTGAGAGTCTTAAGACTATTCTACCAAAAAAAAAAGTGTCATTGTCATTTATAAATTCCCACTTGTATTTTAGCAGTTGGCCAGCCATATCTTCTCCATTGATAATTTTAGCTAACCCTTGTTTTTGTCTGGTCTCCACATTGCAGAATATTTCATCATTAATAAATAACTGACCTTTTGCCAACTTATCAACATCTATCTTTAACTTCTTTCTTTCTTTATTTTCTTTCTTTTTAATTGATTCTTCTCTTCTTTGTATGATTTCACTTTCAATTTCTCGCTGTTGGGTTTTGTGTGATCTTTGCCTGCGAGCACCTTCAGTTATAGCAAAATCAGTTAGCTGATTTCGTTCATTGATACTTTTTGCATCAAGCCACTCCATTGTTTTATTTTATTTAGCTTTAAACTTTTCTCACAGATAGTGGTGTTGCCTGTGTGTTTATTCCTACATAAGGTTCATTGAAATAACTAACCAACTGTTGCCAATTTCTTTCAGGGTTTGATTTTAAGAGCATGAATTTTTTTATGATTCTGTTTACAGAGTTTCTGTTAACAAACTAATTTGTTGTTGTTTTTATGTCTGTTTCTATCTAATATCTCATCAAGTACCTTGGAGATATTTTTATTTTTTATATAGACTCTAGTACTGAGGTGGATTGTAATGACTGACGAGAAGCCGCGTTGGTTGTTAACAGCCTTTATTTACAGACAGCTATGATGCAAAGAGAGAGAAAGGAAGTGGCCAGAGACAACTATATATAGATAACAACATGTAAGGGACATCACTCAAGATAACAATATAAATATAATACTAATACAGAGAGTGAGTTCCCTTGACCTCACAATTAACTCAATCTATTACATCCCTTTACCCTTAGAACACAATAACACATCTCTCAATAGAACAATTGATAGTATCCTAAAATCACCAATTATATTGTAACATGAACACTATGGTAGATTACATTCTTACAAACAATGCACAATATGCTACAACATAATCAAAATACAAAACAATAATGTCAAAGTCCTTTTGACCTTTAGAATCATAGGTCTAACTTATTTGGGACTTTGATTGTCCTGCTTGACCTTCTCAGTGGCTTTTGATTTGGTGACTCAAGATTCTGACCATCTGGATTCTCTATCTCAGGAGGTCTAGGATTTAAATCATTAACTCCAGAATTTACATTTTCTGACTCCAGACAACTTGGTTCACTCATATCAACAGAACTTGGTTGTGGAACAAACTGAGTTGGTGTGAACTGATCAGACTTGGTGGGATTGATAGATTCACACTTATTATCTGCACAAGTTATTTTTAACTGGTCTGCATGTCTACGGACAATAAGTCTATCATTTGTTTTTACTTTATAAGACACAGGTCCTGTACATTGAAAAATTTGACCTGGTATCCATTTTTCCTTTCTCCCATAATTTCTTAGATACACATTCTTATTAACACCAAATTCTCTTTCAATGAATGTCTTGTCATGATTTAATGGAACTATTTTTGAATTGGCATCTGAAAGTATTATGCTGTTATTCAGATCCTTGACTGACATAGATTTCTTTGATTGATCAATTTTCTCAGGTAATCTGATAGTGCTTTCCTGGTAATCAAAAATACTGTTTATGAGTAATATTCTGGACCATATCACTTTGCAACTGTGATCCAGTATTTGAAGTGGGTGTATTAAATGGCAAAAACCTTTTTTTCTTTTCTTTTGATGTTACCCTTTTAGTTTCTGTAAGTGCTAATGATGTTAGCAAAGTTGTTTGATGATCACATTCCTTCTTACTAATGTATTCTCTTTAAAACATTTGAAATTGCCATATCACCATAATCATTTATTAAGTTACAAATACTTTGTTTAGGCAACTCTGACTGATAATGGACTGCATCTTCTCCATCTTTTATATTATCTTCACAAAGGGTTTTAATTTCTTATTTTATATGGCTTTTAGTCATCATTCACAGACTCTTCAGGCCAACCATTCTTACAGTACTCATATACTTTTATTAAGCACTCATCTTTTTGTGTTTCTCTTTTAATATCATTCACATTTATATTGGAGTTATCCATGATAGTGAAGAGAACAAATACATCTTCTGGTACATAGCTCAGGCTTTGGTTTTTTAAAGGTAATCTACTAAGACTATCTGCACTATTCTCAGATCCAGGTTTGTATTTCAATTCATACTTGTATGCAGTTAGTGTGATAGCCCATCTTTGAATTCTTGGTGAGGCATGCTCAGGTAGGGTTTTGTTTTCTCCAAATAAACCTAGCAATGGTTTATGATCTGTAAAGATGGTGAACTTCCTACCAAACAGAAACTTATGAAATTTCTTAACACCAAAAATGATGCCTAAGCCTTCCCTATCTAACTGAGAATAATTTTTCTCAGCCTGGTTCAAAGATCTACTGGCAAAAGCAATGGGTCTGTCACCCTTCTCATCCATGTGGGACAAGACTGCTCCTACACCATCTGGTGAAGCATCACATGTTAATATAAGTCTTTTCCCTGAGTCATAGTGAGTTAGTAAGGTGTCAGAAGACAAAGCCTCTTTTGCTGTATTAAAAGCAGTATCTTGTTGTTTACCCCAGTGCCAAGTTGCATTTTTCTGTAGCAGCTTGTACAGTGGTGATAGTTTACCAGACAGATTCCCTATGAACTTTGCATAGTAATTTATCAAGCCCAAAAAAAGCTCTTAGTTGTTGGGTATTTTCAGGTTTGGGTGCTTCTTTAATGGCTTTTGTTTTCTCAGGTTGAGGTCTGATGCCTTGTTTGCTCAATATATAACCAAGAAAACTAATTTCTGTCAACATGAATTGACATTTATCTTTGTTTATCTTTAAACCTTTTTCACCAACAATTTTTAATACTTTATCAAGTGTTTTAAGATGTTCAGTGTCATTCTTACCAGTTATGTACACATTGTCAAAGTACACACAAACATTTGGAATGTCCTTAAAAATACTGTCCATGACAGCTTGGAAAATTCCAGGGCTAGATGATATGCCAAAACATAGTCTTTCATATTGGTAGAGTCCTTTATGTGTGTTTATTGTCGTATAGACTTTTGAATCTGGATGCAGTTCTAGTTGAGTGTAAGCATGACTAAAGTCTAATTCAGTGAATTTGTCTCCTCCTGCCAAATTCAAAGAAATTTCCTCAATGTTAGGTATAGGGTACCTATTTAGCTCTATTTGCTTATTCAGTGTAGTTTTATAGTCTCCACAAATTCTTATAGAACCATCCTTCTTTAACACTGGCACAATGGGTGTCGCCCAATCGGAATAGTCTACCTTCTTTATAATGCCATTAGATTCCAATCTACTTAGCTCATTTTCAATTTTGTTCCTCATTGCATAAGGTGGAACTCTAGCTTTGCAGTATCTTGGATTTGTATCTTTAATGCTTAACTTCACTGTTCTATCATTTAGTAAACCTGAATTACCAAAAACACATTTATTTTCAGATATAACTTTATCTAGTGAAGTAAGACTAGATTCTTTTACATTCTTCAATGAACAAATACTCTCCCAATTTAACTTAAGATCACTTAACCAGTTCCTACCTAGTAATGGCGGCCCATTTCCTTCAACCACAAGAAGAGGAAGTTTAACACTTTGACCATTATAACTTACATGAACCATACACTCTCCTATTACCGGAACATTGTCACCAGTGTATGTTGTTAGACACTTGTGACACGGCTGTAGAGACACTGATCCTCCTGTGACAGCGTCAAAATCTTTCTTTGTTATGACTGTTAGAGATGCTCCAGTGTCAAGTTGGAAGCTGATGCTCTTACCGTTGATATTAACTGGTACATTGATGGGAGCATGACTTATTGATTTAACAGAGAACAGGTTGAAATCCGGCTGCAAATCAATTTGAGCATTTTCACAGGTAGAGTGGTTCATTGGTTGGGTTAGGTAGTCTTGGTGAGAGTTAACATAGTGCTGCTTTTGGTTGCGGTACTGTCTTGACTGGCTAGATTTAGCAACAGACGAAGACTTTGCAAAGCAGGCCTTGGCAATGTGACCTTGCTTACTGCACTTATAACAAGTTGCAGACTTGAACTTGCACCGATGAGATGCCTGGGGACCTTTGCATCGATGACATTTTTGATAATTATTACTAGATTTAGATCTAGGATTTGAACGAGCAGGCTGTTTAGCATAAGTTGGAATGCTCTGATGGGGTTGATGTTTATTGACTAACCTGCTGTTTACTGCATGGATCCCTGAAAGCGTTAGAGATTTCGCCGCATCTGATGACTGCTGGATTGAAGTTGCAAGTTGTATTGCTTTTTCCAATTTTAGATCTGACTCGAGCAGCAACTTTCTTTGAATATCAGGGCTGTTTACACCTGTCACAAACTTTTCACATAGTCTGTCAGACAGCGTTTCTCCAAATTCACAGAATCTACTTAAATGACGTAAAGCAGCAACATATTCTGATATTGACTCGTTTGGTTGACGAGTCCTACTGTCAAATCTAGCTCGACATAGAAACTTTGATGGGGTGGGCGCATGGTGGTCTGTTAGCAATTTGCTCAGCTCGTTAAAGCTCTTGGTAGTTAGACTAGCTGGTGCGCATAAGTCTTTTAGTAGCCTAAATTGTTGAGGCCCTATGACTGTTAACAAAATAGCTCTCTTTTTGGCTTCTATCGTCACGTTGTTTGCTTCTAGGTAAAAGCTTAACCTCTCTAGGTAATCTTGAATGATTTCATCATTCGCATCAAATTCTTTTATTTGGCCATACAGCGCCATAATTCTAGAAATAATTAGCTAATAAGCTCTAGCAAACCTCTTTTTTGCGTAAGTAGGTGCTCTTTCTAGTAGATGTTTATCCTTCGTCGCCAAATGAGGTGGATTGTAATGACTGACGAGAAGCCGCGTTGGTTGTTAACAGCCTTTATTTACAGACAGCCATGATGCAAAGAGAGAGAAAGGAAGTGGCCAGAGACAACTATATATAGATAACAACATGTAAGGGACATCACTCAAGATAACAATATAAATATAATACTAATACAGAGAGTGAGTTCCCTTGACCTCACAATTAACTCAATCTATTACAAGTACAAATAAACTACATTGCCTATTCACACTTCACCACTTACACCAGAATACCTTTGATAGAGATTTACTACATTCAAGGCATTCTTCTTCCCCATTCTGTCTTGCCTATAAATAATGAAATCATAAGTAGTTAATTATAGTAATATTATTTAATTTTTGACAATGGATAGCTAAAAAAAATTAATAGTTCTACTTATAATATATTTTATCATTTAAAAAAAAAATTCACGGACCTTTTGAAGAAGGGCATCGATACCACTAATTAAAAGAGTGACTGGTTTTTGTAACGTCCGCAAAAAATATGTTACTACTAATATATCAAGTTATAAGCTTAATAAAGTTAATAAACTTTAATAATATTAAACATATTAATATATTTATTACAGTTATTAGTTAAACAAAAGCTAGTGTGTTTGTGAGTGCTTAATAAAACAACTGAGTAATAATAAGCTAGTAAGTCGAAAACAACGATATGCCTATTTTAAAATATATAGTATATTTAATAGGCCTACTTAATAGGTTGACAGACATTGCAATATGGTGTTTAATTAACAAGAACCTTACAATTTAAACAATAATTGAATCACTAATTTTAATTTTATCAATAATAATCATGTATAAAGCCTTTAGAGCTAATTAATTAACTAGTAAGTTCGGGGCTTAAATACTAGATTTAAGGCTGAACGGAGATGCATGTTAAGAGGTATCGATATTACTAGTATTGGTCTACTTTGTGAGACCATTTTCAATATTTTCTACATTGCTAATAATTAACAAAAAGAAGTCTACTAGTACATTTAATTAAATAGATAAATATATTACACTCGATCCATGTTTAGTTTAAGTGTGTATCTTTTTACAGTATTTTATTTTAATAGCTCGATTCCCAGTTCGATCATGATTACAGCGAATTAGTTACAACTAGAGCGGGCCTTCAAAACGTTACATATTTGTATAAATGTGTTTTGTATTAACATTTAATACAAGATAATTACGTTAGCAACATTTAAACTCCAATTTTGTAGGTATTCTTTTTTTTTAAAAGCGTCAATGTCATAAAATTTATTATATTTTACAATCAATCAATCGGCGCGGAAAGGGGTTTAAAAAGTATCGATACCGTTTAAATAGTGTCATTCGGAGGATTGCTTTGTGAGACGAAGTTCGTAGTCTGCTAAAGCGTAAAATATTACAAAAAAATAGACTTAAGCAGAAAAATGGATTATTAAAATAATCCTAACAAATACAGAGCTAGTCCGAGTGTTGAAATATTTTAATACAATTTTTGAAAACTTACCTTTTTAAGTGGCTTTCGTTTTGACATATAGAAAAGGGGTCTTGAAGAAAAAATTAATCTGCCGTAAGCGGCCGCATCAAGTCGTTCCGACTAAAGTTAAAACGGGTTACGGAATCACGTGATATCTATTTTAAAGCCGTTTGATGCGCTATGCGTAGACGGCTGTAGACGTAATTTTTTTCTTCGTAAACGAAAGGTTTTGAGACTGTGACGTCATATTTTCTTGGTTTGTGCAACTAACTACATAGAGAAAACACAAGGAAATTAAAAACATGCATAGTAATTCGAACAACGAAGTATGACGTCGTCACATTTAGCATAGAGTAGAAAATAATCTCAAGCCGGAGAGTGCACACAGTAATATGACGTCATTGATTCTCGAGTAAACATTGAATAAAAAGGCAATTTTGTCTAATCTAAGTGGTTTGCGTGAAGAGTTTCTTTCATACAATTCTTTCATACAATTCTTCGTGTAGGGGCGAAGCCCCACCCCCGCGTATGAACGTCTGAGCCCCCCCCCCCCCCACCCCGCCACAACTCAAAAGAAATGTCGTAATCGATACTCTATAATAAAATTACCGCCTAATTAATGTGTCTAATCTAAAAAGTGGTTTTCTTGCAATTTCTTTAATGCAATTCCTCGGGTAGTGGCTAAGCGCGACACCAGTGTTTCTTTCAGACTTCTTCCTCCCCGGAGAGGGGTAAGGGTACTTGAAATTTTCGGGGGCGGGGGTAGAATTTTCGGGGAGGGGGACGGACACTGGAAAAAGTATATAATTATATTTCGTTGAATGGGACGGCAGACATGTTTTTTGGGGGTGGGGGTGGGGGGGTGGTGTGTGTGTGGGAGGGGGGGGGGGGTGGGGTGGGGTGGTTTTAGTTTAGAGAAAAGAGACAGCACTATCAGCCTAGCGCCCGTTGTATCCTTCCTCAACGGGCCATTTTTCTCGTTATGCATAATTTTCTTACTAAATATTTTGGATCCTTGAAAATCAAGGAAAATCCCTTGAATCATCATTTAATTACACTTTTGCATTTTCAGGTTGTGTTATTGTTTTTTTATTTATTTTTTTATATTTAGACGTTTTGTATTAGAGCTATGCATAAGTAAACCATCTTAAATGAATGAAAGTAGGCTACAAGTAAGAAAGAAATATTACTATTGTAAATCTGTATCAGTCCTCACAAGCCGATGATGAAAACTGTAATACTAAAGCGAACACACAACTGACGCTGTAAATTACATGTCTGAGGCAAAAAACAAAAGGTAATCAAGGGAAAATGAACAGTAATCTTATTCAAAATTTAGTTGCAGCATTTGTGTAATCCTACATTTATTCTGAATAGGTATTTGGAAAATGCTCTGTTATTTTTTATTTTGTGATCCTTGTTTCACCCTATTTAAATTAAAAAAATAAAATTAAATTAAATTTCAACTTTTGTACTGGACTAAATTTGTTAGAAATATGTACAAGCACTCATATACCACAAAAATGCCCTTTTTTGTTTATAACCTTATTTTACCCTGTTTCGAATCGAGTGCTCAGCTCTAAAACTCCAAACGCAACTAATTCTCTTTTTAGCTAAACCTACTTTGAAAACGCATAAAATTGTTATGCCTTTACATTTTAAAAATTATTTAGAGTAATCGAATCCAAACTTGTGTTAGAGGCTTTGTGTAAGCTCACATTTTCTTTGAATAGGTATTTGGAAAATGCTCTGTTATTATTTGTTTTGTGATCCTTATTTCAGCCTATTTTAAAACATTTTTTTATTCAATTTGTTGGAAATATGTATGAGCACTCATATACCACAAAGGTGCTCTTTGTTTGTTTATAACCTTATTTCACCCTATTTCGAACAAAAATCTCAGCTCTTAAACTTCCCTAAATTGTCGGGTAGCTGGTATAAGTTATATCCATTAAATCCCCCCCCCCCCCACACACACACAGACAGACACATAAACACTTTTCACCCCAACTACCCCCCCCCCCTTCCTAAACTAAAGAACAGAATGCAGCATGACGCCTAACAAATAGTTAACTGATAGAAGACAGGTCAAAGGGAAACAACAAATTAAATACACACATTGTACACTAGTAGAGGTTATATCCCTTGGCCCCCTTGGTAGTTAAAACAACGCAATGGACACAATACTTCATCCAGCCCAACATTAAAAGCAACGTAACTATCCTCCCCCCCTCCCCCCACCCCCTTTCGCCATGACCTTACGTCACCCTATAATCGACATTTTATTTAGAGTATTATTCTCTAAATTTGCTGGAAGTTTTGTTTTAGAGCATATTTTTTTTTAATATATTATTTTCTTTTTTGTTGTAACCCTTATTTTATCTTATTTTAAGTTAAATTTAGCATTTGAATCTTTCTAAGTTATTATATGTATTAAGGTAAACCTTGTTTGCTAAACATATTTACTTATGTCTTCTTTTCCATATAATTATATATACATGCCACATTGTACAAATTATGTATTGTATGTTTCTACTGATGTAGGGGCCTACTTGTTTCAAAGTGTCAATAAAGATTAAAAGAAAAAGAAACCAAGGGACTAGATGTAAATAAAAATTATCTGTCCTTATGGGGCATGTAGCTGCACTTGAAGTTTGGAAACAATTATTTTATTAGCATAATTTAATACAATGATTTATTTAAGCCTTGTTTAAAACGTTTCTGTAACATGGTTCAACGACAAACCTTGTTTTTTTTTAAGTAAATCATTCTAGAACTCTCCTTCGTTCTCCATTTAATGTAAAATCCACTAGGTGGGTTGTAATGCAAGTTCCATTGTACCTCCTCGTATACAGAGCATTGAGAAATTATTGTAATTGTGCATACACATGTAATAACATTTTGACATTTTGCGCCATCCTACTTGCAAAAAATATCTAAATAGAGATTTTGAAAAAGTTGATGTTCAAACGTAGATCACTCCCGCTTTTTATTTTTTTTGTTTTGCCCCAGAAACTGCTAGACAAGCATGACCTACACGGCCAATCTTAGCATTAATTAAAATATCTCAAGCTATGATGGTTAATTTAATATAGACATCATTAGTAACAGAACAGTTGAATGAAGTAACCTTTGTACACGGTAAATGATTGACTACAATAGAACGCTGTCTTAGAATTGTAGATTTTAAAATATTCGAATTAAAACTAAAACATCAGTATCGTGAAACCCAAGCACTCTGTGGCATAGACGCCATACCTCATCCACATCATTATCGGCAAACAAGAAGACTGTGTGGCTATCTTGTTACTGTACAATAGAGAAATAATGTACCCTAATTGCTAGACCAGGGGTCGGCAACCTTTTAAGACAAGAGCCAAAAGCTACAATGTACACAATTTTCCTAGTTTTTAAAGAGCCAATTATATTATTTCTTTTCAAAAATCGTATGATAGTTGATAAGGATTAGGTAAATAAATGTGATTTATGATTTTAAATGAATAGCGTTAATTAAGAACTGATATTGATGCATATAAATACATACAAATCAAATAATATAACTATAAGACTATCCCAATCGACTATACAAGCCAGTTACGGACACCACTGGCCCAGGAGGTGTCTCCTATAGCCAGGCAGCACTCAATACGGCAAACTTCGACTAACTGGCTTGTAATAGTAATTTAAATAGTAGTGTATAATTTTTTTTTTACTTTTTAGTGCATTAGTACATAAAAGCTTGTTATTAAAACGTTTTTTAATGAATTTTTTTCAGTACTTTACATGTTTTATTTACAATAGTGTTACATGATCGCCATGAAACTTTGGGAAGATGTTGAGAACATTTATTGGGAGGTTTCTGCGCTAAAAAGCATTTTTAAATTCGCAGGGGTGGCACCCCGGCAGGGCGCGATTTGTTTTCTCTATATATATGGTATCCCGAGTGCGTACTTCTCTCTCTCTCTCTCTCTCTCTCTCTCTCTCTCTCTCTCTCTCTGTCGGTCCGCAAGATATTTTCGCCGGACATCACATCAGAATCTGCAGCGACATATGAAGAACTTTATACGGACTTTTGTTGAAAATAATAAGTTAGACGTTTTAAATGTATAACCACAATTTTATTTAAAGAAGAAAATTAAAAAATAAAGGCGTATTCGAATGTAGAAAAACAATTTTAATTAAATAAATTATGCAACCGGAAAAATGTTTATACTTGGGACAAGAACGCATTTAACAATGACGTCGCTTATTGTTTACACTAAAAAAAAAAGACCACGAAACTGATGACGTCATCTTCCGAGTTTAGAATGAAATAAAGAAATGAACTATTTCATTCAAATATGATTTAGAGCTAGATTCTACGTACGCTATGAAATGTATACAATACGATTTTCTCGACCTAAACTTTTATAAGTTTTTACTTTATTTATTTAAATTCTAGATATAGATCTAGATCTCGATTCTAGATATAGACTAGATCTACGGAAAAAACTAGACGTAGACGCTAAGATCTGGATTTAGACTATCTACTAAAAACAACATAACTACCATTGAGCAGCCGGGTTTTTGAAGAAATCTTTTAAGTCTCTTAATTTTAAGTCTCTTAATCAGCGAGTGCATTTAATATGGTATGGATTCCGATGAAGAAATGAACTATTTCATTTTAATCTATAGATCTATACATAAAAACCTAACAAAATTAAATCACATTTAAAACAAGAAAAATATCATTGAATAGCCGAGTTTTTAACGGAATCATTTAAGTCAATTAATTAGTGTGTGTCTGTGTTATGTTAAATGTGTCGGATTTTTAGCTAATTAGTTATTTCTTTGCTTTGTCAGTAATATCGTTCAGCGTGTAGTAATGCACATTGCGTTTTGACCATAAACTATTTTATAAATTATTTTTCTCAAACAAGTTCAACATTTTTAAATATATAGGCCTATAATTCACGTGAAACGGGTACCGATGGCTAGTATAAAAATAAAAGTCGATTGCGGTAGCCATCAAACTTCAGAACTTTATTAGAACAATCCAGGGAAGGGTTCTGTAAAAAAGTCATTTTTATTTTCGCAAGGGCGGCGCCACAAGAGGGTGCGATTTTCTCTATATACGGTATATAAAAATAAACGTCGATTGTGGTTTCACGGCGTTCACCTGATTGCCATCAAACTTTGGGGAGTTTATTAGAACACTTTGGGGAAGGGTTCTGTAAAAAAAATAAATCATATTTAATTTCGCAAGGGCGGCGCCACGGGAGGGTGCGATGTTTCTCTATGTACGGTATATAAAGATTAAAGGCGATTGCGATTCGACGCATTTGATCCGGGTGCCATAACATTTTAGGGAGTTGATGAATACTCCCGATAAGGTTTCTGGGGTGGGAGAGGGGTGGGATAGGTGGGTGGTGTTGGGAAGGGGAATTTAATTTTGCATTGGAGGCCCCCCGGCAGGAGGTCATTTGGCGTCCTGATCTTTCCCGTGAGCGCTATGGCGACTACGTTGAGTCTAAACAACGTGATAGACAATGGATAGGATGTGGCGTTACAAACGCTCACTAAATTGAATCAAGCGTGTCAAGCGATTTGGCTGCACACAAAAATTTCAGTTTCGGCCACCAAAGGCTCACATGGGCCGCTGAGGGCCATGTAATACGTTGTATTTTAATAATCAGAAAAACTAACCAAGGTTAGATTATTAACTGGCGTGTTTCTTTTAGTCCGTAAAAAATCCAAACAGTTTCGTCACTTTGCGAATGATGCAATTAGCATCTATTTTTAGACAATCAATCGGAAATTGAGATCGAGCATCTAATAATAGACTATTGTAACGATAACATATTGCATCAGTCACACTGATGATTAAAACACGTCAAATACTTTTTTACGTGCTAAAGAAAATAATCCTGTTCATTTGTGTCATTTTGCGAATGATGCAATCTGCATCATTGTTAACAGGATGCTATTTGGCACGATGGCGCCTGTTAGTTTTAAGGAGCCAGGGTCCGTACGTGGCGCCTATGCGGTAGTGTAATCGAGAGGGGGTGCACCTCTACGTCCCTGACACATCGGTGGTCACCGAAGTGTGTTCTACCTGATTATTTCGATGAGTGATTAATCTACACATAAGGTTTTCACGCGGTAGTGTAGGTAAACCCGTGTCCCGATATTTATGATCCAAGCGCAGGCATTGTTTACATTTAAATAACTCACTTTTAGAAAACATGGTTACGCGCCTAAGAATATAGGATTAGTAACATTTGGATGAAACCCTTCTTCCATCCCCGCGGCAACGCGCGGGGACGGGTATGCTAGTACTCAGGTCAAATTAATGTATTCTGACAGGTAGAGGAATGCATTCTGAATAGAATAACATTCCCCATTTAACGATATTCGAAAAAAGTCGGCACTCGGGCAGTGACAAGCATGGTATTGTTGCCACGGGGCTGTACACAGCACGGGTGTGGGGCTGGGCCTGTTGCCCAAGCGGCTGTCAGCTGTCCGTATACATTCTATTTTACCTATTCTCAATCTTCTCTGATTAGTGTGTTTATTCTATTTAAGTTAAAGTTGTTTTATTTTATAGTATTCTTTTTTAGTAGTTTTGAAATGAAATAATAAAAATATTAATATTTGTGCATGAAAATCGAGAGCCGCACATTGACATCCAAAGAGCCGCATGCGGCTCTGTGACAAGTGTAGAATTATCCATTTTAGATTTCATGGCGGCATAAAAAGAGTTGACGGGAAATACATCGCGGCACATCCCTGAACTGAATAGAAACAAAATAATAGTTCGTTGTGTTAGTTGTTTCCCATATTTAAATTTATTGGACCTAAGGGAAGCAATAAACATTCTAAAATAAGTGTGTAAAATCAAAAGTAATAATACAATATAAAGTAAAATGATTGTTTTATTTATTATATACCACGTAGTTATTACTATTTTCTTACCTAATGTTTTGTTTATTATTGATACGTTCTGGATTTCTGAATAATTAAGTTGCTCTAAAATATATAGAAAAGCATCAGCTTATGACCCGCTGCATTTTTCCAGATGGGAAACCACAACTTTATCGATGCTTTTTGAAGAATAATTGATTTTAAATTTTGGATTCCTTGAAAACAAGGGACAAGATAAAAATGAAAATCTGTTGTTGTTCATATGCGACATGTAGCTGCACTTGAAGTTTGTCAACAAGTATTTTATCATCATTATTTAAACCATGATTAATTTAAGCCTTAGACAGTGGTTTATGTGTACACGAGTTGGTCAAGCCAATGATATAGTTGGCCGCTATGTCACATGACCAGCAACTTGTGTACTGAAATAACTTAGCAAAAGTGGGGGTGAGGGGTGGTGGGGTGGTGGGGTACGGGAGATGAGAATGTGGGTAACTGGAAGGGTCGTAGACAAAGGCAAGATGGCGGTATAACTTTATACCGTCACAGATAATTAATTCAAACAAAATATATAAAAAAATAATTGCTCATAGCAGCTGTTGTCGCCCTAAGAACAACTGAGAACAAGAAAATAACAAAAACGCAAATATTGCTATACATTGCAGTACAACATATCAGTAAATAAAAGCTGTATAAAAGAAACTCGTAGATGTCCGTTGATATACTCATGGAGCTGATATAGGACGCTTTCTCAGAACTGTGTGAGCCGGCCACTGATTGAAACGTTTTAAAATATACGGATGAAAACTCCTACATGATGATCGTGAAACCCAAGCTTTCGGTCGCAATTTTCTTTTTACATCGTTATCGATAAACAAGAAGACATTGTGGCTATCTTGCTACTGTAAGATAGAGGAATAATGTGCCCTAACTACTAGACACTACTAGATACTAGTCTTTTAAACCAGGGGGAACAACCAATATCTCTTTTTTCTTAGCTAAAGAAGGACAAAGTAATACAAAAAACAAAATGATTGTCTTATCTTTATTATTAAATACAAACATTCATATAATGGAAGGGAGAATATTGTCTATTCTTAATAATTCGTAGATTAAAAAAAAAATATTTGACTCTAAAGGCTTTAAAAACCTTAGTTTAAGGACTGGTTGAATTGTTTAAGTAGTTAAACCTACTTTTACAATCAGTGATATTGTGTTTGTACACTTAGATTTGAATCTCTTGATAATTAGGGACAAGGTCTAAATATAAATATCTTTCTTCATCATTCGACAGCGTTTGACTGGTATAGGTTTATTATCTATAGCTATCCTGTTCAGAGTTTCTTGCAGGCATCTCTTCGGGCATCCACCCCCCCCCTCGAACTTGATGGATTTTATATAGTAAACATACACTTTTACTTGTGTCCGCCCCCCCCCCCCCCCCCCGGAAAATGTTGATCGCCCCCCCCCCCCTGCCTGAGAGAAAAAAGTCTGATAGAACACTGATCCTGTTTTCTCTTGTATATAAATATACATATACAATATTGCAGAGGCGTAGCGAGGGAGGGCGGGGGCGCTAAATTGAAAGTTTAAGGGGGGGGGGTGGGGCGAAAATGAAAATGAAAATGAAACCGAAAGTTTGTCCCCGGGCGCCTGGAAGGGTCGCTACGCCTCTGCAATATTGTGTTATACGGATGTTGGGGGGCTTTTAATTACGTTTCAAATTAGGTATCACAGAAAACAAACAGAAACTTAGAGAATGTGATAAATTTTATAAAATGGTAAAGGAGTAAATAAAGGGAGACAGTCCTGGCTTACTGCCTGACTCTGCACTGCAATGGCTTCCCCTTTTCGGAAACATAGCAGCTAGAATAAAGACAGAGTAGATTCCATTTGAATAGTTCTTAAGATTTTAATGCATAAACATAATAAATTCACATTGTGTACGTATGTGTTTTAAGTGCAGTTGGAGAACAAAAGAATGTGGCCGGACTTGGCTCCGTACCTGGCCCTGCGTAATATTTTTTTTCCAAAGAAGGGGAAGTACTTGCGGTTGCATGACTACTGAGTATGGCTCTGAGATGTTTACTGTTGTAGTGCTTGTGGTATTGCGTCTTGTTGTTTCACTTTCAGTCTTGTATTCGTCGTCTCGTGTTCTATAAGGTCATCATGTCCTCTAAGTCGATGGTACAAGTCGGTGGCAGGAGCTCATCATCCACGGGTTTTGCTAGACTGTTGATGTAGTCTGTCACGTTTTATTTGTAGTTGTCCTTCATTAGTCCTTAACTACATAATGTCTTGGTCGTCTTTTGGCTTAGTGTGTTGTGTGCTTGTTCCCTGCCCTGTTCTCTACAAAGGGGGGGGGGGTTAACTTGGCGGTAGGCTCGTCGCTGTCGCATCGTGGTCCCTAAGATCGTGTCCTCTGTGTGTATGAGTTTAGTTCGGTCACCGTAGCTCAGAAATTCCCCAAGTTTATCTGAGCTATCAGTTGAGTTTGTCACATCTTATGTTCTTATGTCCTTCATTTACCCTTCGCTTCAGTATAGTCTTCGTCGTCTATGTGTTATGATGTAATTACCTTTCATTGTCGTGTTTTTTTTTTGTTTTTTTTTAGTCGGGATACGTGTGGGGAGGGGAAGGGGGATCTTGTGAAGGTAGTTGTCAATGTTTAGTAAGTTTAAAAACCGCAAAGCTTGCAAAACATTTAAGTAATACCCAGCTTGTTATCTAATCAAACATTTCACCTTACAATCTGAGAGGCGCCTTTTACTGCAAGGACGGGAACATGTGTTAGGGGAGATGCGGTCTAATACCAGGGCAGGTGTTGAATAGTCTTAGGGGAAGGTGCTGTCTAGTGGAAGTGTGGAATAGTGCGAGGGGAGACGCAGATTAGTAAAAAGAGAGGTGTGAGGTAGTGCTAGGTTAATCGCTCATGTGTGCTTTTCCGTTGGCCAGACATTCTACTGGCTTACAAAGATCACTCCAAACAGCAACATAAAAAGTACAGTCTGTTACAAAGTGTTTAAAAAGTATAAGCGTGGCGACTATCCAGAAAAAAAAAACCATGAACACGACAATGATGAAGAAGTGGGTGTCCCAATAACAACAGGTTTAGAGAAACTGTAAAAGATATCAAAATTAGAGAAAAGTTTTGGGTAGAAATGAAAAAAAATGTATCTATACATTGCTTTGAGAAAATCAAGGAAAAAAAACATTCATCAAAATGAATATTGGAGCTCAAACAAACTTTTTCTTTTTGATTTCTCAGTTTTGAATTTAGACCTACATATTTTAATATTTAAGAAGCTTTAGTAAATAACTCGCAGAGTGAATAAATTGGTGAATATGGATTTTCATAATTTGAGCATTGATTGTCATACTATCAAAAAAGACGGTGCATGCGTAATACTACATTTATTTAATATCAACGCAATTATCAGTACAAAAGATCTTCGAGTTTCATTCTCTAATTGACACGTATGTTTAATGCATATTTGTAAATTAACATACTCGCTAGTTATAAATATACGATGCACAATAAACCATTGTCTATGAAATAATAACACTTAATATATTGCGTTTTTGAAAAAATATAATAGCTTTGCATTATTAATTTGTATTAGTTGCTTCCCATTTGAATTTTTTTTAGCAAGGGAAGTAACTAACAAACTAAGTTTTCGCTGAAGAAAAAAAATAACTCTGAATTGATTACTGTATTTGTTTATTCATCACATGTACAAATTTGTAGATATGAAATATATTGTCACCTGATAAATTATATTTTATTTTATAATATTTAACTGGCTATAAAATGTATAGAAAAGCATTAGCTCAATGACCTGCTAAATTTTAAAAGTAGTGAAACCGACACATTGCTAATGTTCCCCGCTTTACCTGAAAAGATATTCTGGATCCCTTCGAAATCAAGGGACTAACTAAAAATATTGAATTAATAACGACACGGTTTACTGACTCTGACATACCACCCCTACCCCTTTGCCCTTCCCTTTAACCTTTATCAAGACTTTGCTAGACTTCGATGGAACTTGACCTGCATTTACTTACTATCCCTTTGCCTACATGGTATATAAATGTTTTGTAAAATAGATCAAACCTATTTTTTGTTAGATATAAGGGGACTACATAAAACAGTAAACTCAGCCTCAATATTTTCAAAATTTATTTATTTCCACTTTTCATAACTTTTTTTCTTCCTTTTATGGGAACACTTCTAACCATATTTGAGACCCCACTGTAGGCCCAACACCTTATAACCAAGTTAAACTCAGACAACTGTAACACATATGGTTACCAGCCAGGGGAGGGGAAAATATGAAGTTTTAATTCATTGAGTTGCGGCCCCTGTGGGGCTGTGGCCCTGTTGACTTAGTTGTTTTTTTCCGTGCTTTTGTGAGCGATGTTACCTGTGTCCCA
Source organism: Physella acuta (assembly GCF_028476545.2). Lineage (NCBI taxonomy): Eukaryota > Metazoa > Mollusca > Gastropoda > Physidae > Physella > Physella acuta. Next base: position 299,132 of record NW_026731559.1, read on the forward strand.
TGTCATGGGTTTGTGGGTAGTTTCATGCCTAGCCGTGTCAGTCACACGCAAGCCTGCTGTCTGTGGACACATAGTTATATAAATTATGTTTGTTAAAATACTTATTTGTGTATTCCTGCTAGTGCTGCATGTGCACACTAGTTAGGGTGAGTATTAATATAAGTATTTATTTGTAGTACTACTTATTGGTACTTGTTGGCAGTACTATGTACTGGCCGAAACATATTTTATTGTACCCGTGTATAGTGTAGCCTACACGTGGTGTTGTCGTGAATGTAACTTTTTATTTACATTTGTTTTAGGGCTACAGTTTTTTTTGTTTTGGTCTGCCTGAAGTATTTTCTCTAGTCGTACTACTGTGTTGCATCGCCGTCATGGCTCGATGCTGTGAATAAAGGAGTACTTGACAACAACTGTCGGTGTCAGTGTGTACTTAATCTCAGGGTCAGCCCGTCTTAACCACAACACCTCAGTGGGTAAAAGCATCCCCACTGAGTGAGGGTTACACAACAATACAAAAATCACCCCGAAAACAACGCAACATGACAAGTGTCTTGCCTACTTTACACCTCCCCTCAAATGTACTCAACAGTCACAAATGCTGCAAAACTAAACATAGAAATGTTACGATTCACTGACACATCACCCCTACCCTCTCCCTCTCATTCAGTTTTAAATAATAGCAAAAAAATTAACATAAAATGGAAAAACTGCTTAAATATTTCACCTTCCTGTTAGAACAAAAAATATTATAGGCCATTACAAAATGTATATCTAAAATATCACTCACGCTTTATTTTGAAAGTTGAAAGCAGATCACTTCCGCTATATTTTGTTTTTGCCCCAAAAACTGCTAGAAGAGTATGACCAACACGCTAGTTACTTTTAAAATTAATTATGATGTCTATGTTTTATAATATAACAAACTCTACTAATGTCCTATGCAGATGTAATAAATGGCATAATCATGATCAGTTACAACTCTGGTGATAGAGAAACGCTGAAAAAGGTAAGTGCATTTCACTCATTGAAATATGTTTTCTACTTCAGTTAAGAGTTGGGGCCGTGTGGTCGAATCGAAGAGCTTTTAACTGCCAACCCGAACGTCTCGAGTTCGGTTCTCTGAATCCACGGAGTTCTAATGGATGCCTGTCTCACGTTAGGAACGTAAAAACGGCTGGGCATAGTGATGACTGCACTAACCCTTCATATGCCGGGATCAACGACATAGCTGAACTCTACTTGTAGTTTGTTCTATGTTGGACAAAGGCTATAGAAGCAAATCCAAAAAGAAAAATGGGCTGAAATCTGAGTAAACGGTATATAATGCGCATAACCAGTTGGCACGTAATATTTTATTGTGATGGAGGGCATCCCTTGTAACAATAGAATTTTAAAAAGTGTTTCTGCAACTATTTTCAATTTTCCTTATCTCTCTTATTACTTGCTGTAAAGGGTCATCCATAATTGACGCTTTTTTGACGAGTTTAGCTTCCCCCTCCCCTCCGTCACACATCGTCACAAAAAGCCACCCCCCCCCCTAAAATGACGTTACACCCAGTGTTTCTTCCAGACTTTTTTCTCCGGGGTGGCACTTGAAATCTTCGGAGGGGCGGTAAACTTTCTTCGGGGAGGGGGACGGACACTGTTAAAAGTATATATTTTCTATATAAATTATATAAATTTCATTTCGTTCGGGGGGGGGGTCGGTAAAAAAATTTCACAAAGGTTTTTGAATTTTTCTTAAAACATCGATATTTTTTTTCCAAAATCTTGTCAAAACTCTGTCAACATGGAGTATTTTGATCAATTCCTATTACAATTTATTAAAACGATTTTGTAAAACGCCAAATAACGGCTTAAACTCATTTTCTAACATTGCTTTTTTATAATTCAAAAGTGTGACGTCACATCATCTGAACCCCCCCCCCCCCCCCCACCCTCCCCCTCATCACACATCGTCAAAAAATTACGGACCCCCTTCCCACCTACGAGTGTGACGTCATTTATTGACGACCCCTAATTCGTTTGACATATTTTCTTCTGTTACTTCCCTTTGACTAAAAATATTCCATAAGCTCCTTAGATTTTTCATGTCTACTTTCTTAGAACTATAGAATTGAATTATTTCTGCAACTCGTTTTTTTTCGCTACTTCAATGAGTCTATTAAATAAAAATGTTCCTTTATTTAATTGTACTTTTTTTTACTCATTGAACGTACATTTTCACATGCATTCAAACAATACAATTTAAACATGGCCACACCCTTTTGAATGCTAGGTGTACGACACATTGAAAGCCGCGGGTTATCGGACCTGGATGGACATCTACCTAGGATTGCTTCCAGGTAGGCGTCGTCCTAAACCGCTAACCCATCAGGGGCGGAACTACAATGCCGCCAGACCCCGCAATGCGGGGGGGGGGGGGAGGACGACGCCATTTAGGGGCCCACTGCCGAACGTAATAATTTTTCATAGCTAAAAAATTAATGTTCTTGCATTTTTGACTTGATGGTTGTTTTGTAAAGAAATAACTGTAGCTGCGGTTGGATTATATTTATTCTATAGATACCATCCCACGCTCTTGTATATTCTTTTTTTCCTTTGTTTTTAAACCACTGTGAGTCCTCTTTCTCCTAAAATCAAACTTATCAAAGACAAGCAAACGTTCAAACCACTTCCATGACTTATTTCCCTTGTTTAAATAGTCAAATAAGGGTGCTCATATGCTCCTTTTAATAGTTTGTATAAAACAAATTGAAAAGCAATTACTTATCTTAATTATTTTTTTACTTAAGAATGACATTGTATAAAAAGGAAATGTATTTAAAATAGTAATATAAATACGAAAAAAACATAAAAATAAACATAACACAAGACACCATTACTTATACAAAGCTTTCAAGGTTTATATTCTGTTGACCGACTGGAAGGTCAGAGGTCTTTTAGAAGAGATGAAATAAAACTGATTTTTACAAAACACACTAATGCACTTATACTAAATTCTTAATATGATGTTGTAATTTGTTTTAATTGAAAAAAAAAGCATTTTTTTTTCAAAATCCAAACAGGCCAGCAATGAGTAATATTTTTGTACGAGAAAAATGGCCCGTTGAGGAAGGATACAACGGGCGCTAGGCTGATAGTGCTGTCTCTTTTCTCTAAACTAAAACCACCCCCCCCCACACACACACACCACCCCCTCCCCCCCCCCCCCCAACCTCTAGCCCATTGCCCCTTATCCATTTTCCTTTATCACTATCCTTATCATTATGCCTATTGCTATGGCTATGTCTTTCCATATCCCTATTTTAGACATATCCGTTTCTTTATCTTTTTCCCTATCCCATTTCCTTTACCCTATTGCTATCTAAAACCTATCTTATTTCATTTTATTTTAATTAATGGCGGCATAAAATAAGTTAATGGAAAATTAATGCGACACCTCCCTGGACTGAATAGAGAAAAAAATGACATATTGGACACTAATAGACGAGTTCTTGATAACAAGAAAAAAAAAACTCGCTAGTTTTAAATATAATCAATACAACATTTTATAATAAGTAATATAAAATATATTAACTTGTTGAAAATTAAATTGATTTACACAGTAAATGTATTTGTTAGTTCTTTCCCATTTATTTCCCATTCAAAAAAACTTTTTTAAGTAAACAGGGGAAGCAATTAAAAACCTAAGTTTTTTTTTTAAGAGAAACAAAAATAATAATACTATGCAAACGAAAATAATTGTTTAATTTGTTACATTTAACACAAGTATTAATAAATTCTTAGGATATATTATATTCATTTTTGATAAGCTTTGAAAATCTTAATAATTAGTGCATTACTGAAAAATGTGTAGAAAAGCATTACCTCAATGACCAGCTTAATTTTTAAAGATGTGACAAAAAGTTTGACCAACATCCTAAGTGATCTTTACCCAACTAAAATTTTTGATCCCATGAATGATTTAAATGTTTAAAACAATTAAATTAATAAATTAAAAACAAAAAACAAAAAAAACTGTTTGAGGACTGTATAGATATAGATGTTTGAAAGGGAAGAATGTTTGCTTTGATGTGTCTCATTGTAATAAAATAACTTTCCCGATTGCCTAAAATTTGTATCATTTTAATTCTCTGTAATCCCAAATTTATTTCAGCTCTACTTAAAACCCCAAATTCCACCCTACCCCCCTACCCCCCCGTCCCCCCCCCCCCCCCGTCCCCTCAGCCCACCACGCCGAGGGAAAAAAATCCACTGAATCATCATTTAATTACACATTTGCATTTTCAGTTTCAAGTTGGTTTTTTTTAAAAATGTTTTTAATTTTTTTTTTATTGTTTAGACGTTTTGTATTAGATCTATGTATAAGTAAACCATCTTGAATGAATGAAAGTAGGCTACAAGTAAGAAAGAAATATTACTATTGTAAATCTGTATCAGTCCTCACAAGCCGGTGATGAAAACTGTAATACTAAAGCGAACACACACAACTGACGCTGTAAATTACATGTCTGAGGCAAAAAAAAAAAGAGGAAAAAAAAATAAATGATAAAATGGACAATATTTTTTATGTTAAATATCACATAAAAGAGCTGTGTATTGGGAAATCTTATAGTACACGTTCACACTACACATACTTAGAGGACGCTCTACCAGAACTTTGTGAGCCCGATCACAGATAAAAAAAAATATTCAAAATCTTCGGAGGAAACTCATCACCATCATGAATCATAGACACCCGGTGGCTTAGGTCCTATACTTTTAACAGTTCAAAAATGACGGTGAACACTACTACATTATGATGAAACCTATGCTACACCTTCTTCACATCTCTAGCAACAAACAAGAATGTAGTGTGGCTATTTTGCGACCGTAGTTTAAAGGAATAATGTGCCTTCACTTCTAGACTGACATACAGTGGTGTAGCTAAGATTTTCGGGCCCCCATGCAAAAATTATTATTGGGCCCCTACGGTAATCTGTAAAATGTGTATTTTATAGGTCCATAGTTGTGTACTTATACGGTATTATTATGTAGTACAAGTAGCGTAAAATATATTTGATTTTATATCACTTTTATGAAAAATGAAACTAACAAATAAAATGTAAGCGCAGTAAACTTTAAGTAACCTACCACATTAGCTTCACAAGGCGGGGGCGTCATGATTTAGGCGAGGCACCATGACGAAAACTCGTAAAATTTACTGTCAAAACTATTTTTAATACAGTTTAAATAATACACTTTTGTTATCATGTCCGTTATTGTTAGCTTGACAAAAAAATCATACATAAGTATTATATTATTGCAAATATGTAGTTTTCTCTAAACTTTGGAACGAAGTCCAGTATCATATTTGATAATTTAATATCATACTTGAATTGAAGCAAAAAAAAAACAAAAAAACAAGGGTTTTGCTATCCGAACCCTTATTGTTACTTAAGAATATACAAGAAAGTTTAGAGGAGATCACTCCCGTTTTATTTTGTTTTGCCCCAGAAACTGCTAGACCAGCATGACCGACACGGCCAAGTTTAGCTTTAATTAAAAAATGTTAAGCTAAAATGGTCAATTTAATGTAGACATCATTAGTAACAGAACAGTTGAAGTAACCTTTGTATGCGGTAAATAATTGGCAACAGTGTGAAACACGGAATTTAGAACTAGAATTGAAAAAGCGCGAAGGCGTACGATAGGATCATATCGCTTATCTCCGCTGGCTCAATGTAAAATGTTAGCGATGTAATGACTTTTGTCCGTCAGATGATTTGTATGTACTTAGTGATTCGGAAAGAAGTTACGATCCGTGGTTGGTTAAAAAGTAACGTCCTTTGTCGACAGTCCTTAGACAGAAACGTGCAGGTGTTAAGTTTTGTGATGAACATTCGTCTCTGTAGGGCCTGGCATAAAACATTGTTATTGGATTTAAATACGTCTTAAATATTAAGATCACATTAACACAAGAAATGTGTTTTCTTAACAATACCTGAAGCTATACGGCATGTATCAATAGACAAAACGAGTTGACGAAAACAATGTCTACGCAATTAAAAAAACGCACTGTTACCGAAAACCATTCGTAAAATTATAAAAATTCTTCTTTAAGTTTGATGAACATCAACGAATTTACCACAGAAAAGTATTTTAAAATCTAAACGAGATGAATCCATTAAAAAGAATATGGGCGCTTGGAAATCAAACCAACTTTTTTTTTAGCTTTCAACGTTTGAACTAGCAAATATATATATATATATATATATATATATATATATATATATATATATATATATATATATATATATATATATATATATATATATATATATATATATAT